>NC_134366.1:2604827-2832327 GCF_035582795.1 Mycteria americana | reverse complement strand
TAGGTGAAATCGGGCTTTCCTTATGGCACAAGGAGGGTATGTGTGTAGCAGGAGATGGTCTTCTCTGCACTCTCCCCTCACCCCCAGCATCCCGGGAAAACTGGCAGAGAGACAAGGAGGAGCTGAACCCAGTTGAACCAAGGTCAGCTGAGAAGGAGTGACGAGCACTTCCAGACCTTGTACCCACAGCATTACCTATCACATCAGGGCACAAAATTTTCTTTAAAGAGCTTTTGGGAACCAGACTACTCTCCACCCTGTCGTGACCTGTTGTTCTCTGGGACCAGCACTGCCACTACTCCACATACCTCACCCTCTGCGCAGATTTTAATTAAAAGGCAGGAACTGATCTGGGTGGGAAGAGCCCTCTTGCCATTTATTCGACAGCTATCTCTCATTTGAGTGGCACTTGTCTTTGGTCTATGTGACCCATACCAAAGCCTCATTCTTTCTGGGTGGGCTTGAATCTTAAAGGGATACATTTCCAAAGGGGATTTTAGCTACATGATGGCTGAAATCCAACAGACGTTGCTTTGAAATTGTACCCAGTTGTATATATACCATACTGATCTCGCAAACAATATATATCTCCACATGCAGAACAAATAATCCAAAATAATACAATATTGCCATAAAAAGTATTATAATTAAAAAATCAAGTTTCTCTAGAAAAAAAAAAATCGTTAGGTATTTTCTATAGGACTCCTATGAAAAATCCAGCTGAAAAAAATCACATTAAAAAAATGTGAAATGTTCATTGGTTTAACCCCACAATAACTCAAGGGGAAATCATAAATAGTAGCAATCACATCCAGGTCAAAAAAGAATTGGCTTTTACATGGCAACATCTAAGTAGTAAATATGCCTGCAATTAGTACTTTTAGTCAAATACTGCCTAGTGAACCTCATTGTCCCAGGAATCACTAGTAATTTATTAACAAGAAGTTGCTACCCTCTTCTACTGCTCCTGTACCTGTTGACACAGCAAAAATTTCTGCATGGTGAAAACACTTTTAAATCTTTTAATAGGATCACAACATCAGAGAGTCTTTAAGTTTGGCAGGGACTGCTGGCCAATCACTGTTCAAAGTAGTCTCAGCTACAGCAGGTTGCCCAGAACAGAGTCCAGCTGAGTTTTGAATATTGCAAGGATGGAGATGCCACAACCTCTCTGGGCAACCTGTGTTCAACAACTATCACAGTGGAATTTTTTTTTTCTTGCGTTCAAATAGAGTTTTGTGTATTTAAACATTTAAAATGGTTTCATTCTCTTGTGTACATAGTAAATAATGTATGGGATAATTTTTTCCTTGGCAGGTGGTTCCTGCCTTTGAGTTTGCGTTTGCGGGTGAGACAGCAGGAGATATCAGGATGGACATCCGGTCCCCCCTCAAGTATCTCCGTATGAAGGAGCAGACTGAGGAAGAAGGGGCTGAACTGAATCCTGCTGAATTTTATGGAAATATTTCAGAGGTCTGGAGAAAATTTGCAGTCTTTAAGCGTTTTTGCATGTTTATACTTGGAGACAAGTATATTGCTCACTCTAGGCAATGAAATCATAAAGTTCCATTAGCCATCTGATAAATGCTGTTAATGATACTCATAACTATATCCTATAGAAAGAACTCCACCCACTCCTTCTTCTTAGCATAAACACTACAATGATACAGCTCCTTTTTTTGTAAAGGAACAAAAAACTGGAAGACACATCCTCAGGCCTTGAGACTACTGCAGACAGGGACATGTTACTAACTCCTTCGTAAGCCAATTAAATGTGGCCTTAATAACCCAAAGGATTTTCCCCCCGTTGATATCAGAGGGAACCTCTCCCAGACTCTAAGCTCTGGGTGGTCATATTAGCGCCAGTGCTCTCTCTTGGGTTGTGTTTGCCTCCTGTCGCATTTCTGCACATCGATTATGGCCCCTCTGAGCCTGCAGTCTATTAAGTTATATAAACCAACCCAGCCCAACTTCTTTGTTATAGCCACGTAACTCACCAGGGCATGTACAGGCTTTTCTTATTTCCTCACCTCCCTAGTCACAATCCATTGGGTCACACCATGCTCCCAGCTGAAAGGGAGGAGATAATCTCCTCCCTGGGTCAGGAAGAAGAGCTTCTGTGCCTGAAAGGCAATTTTTTTTTTTTCCCAACCTCTAGCGATTAATCTAATAAAAGATATAACATCATGCCACGCTTAGCCTTGTCTAAAATTCCTCCGTATCAAATGAAAAAAAATAATATCTGGAGTATAATTCATTCCTACACATTGGAGACAGGTGAGATGAATTAACTTTCAGGATAATCTCTGTCTCTCTCTTATGATCATAAAAGGAGTGGAGATCTAGTTAATGAAGTCTAAAGAGGGATTTGTATCCCTCTTCAGAGGATGTCCAGATGTGGTCGGATGAATGGCTTTCTGGACTCCTCTGACCAGATAACCACTGTCTTACCATGGGAGCTTCATCATTCATGCCTTATGGAAACCTCTCTCTGAAGACACCTTTAATGATATCTGAGGTGCTGCGGGAGATCTGAAATATGAATATGTGGATCATAGATATGGCACTGGACCTGTGGGAAACCAGTACCAATCAGGACTGGAGGCTGAGCCAGAAGGGATACTCTTAATTAAGCTACTATATGTATATATGTTAATCTGAATGCTGAATCCCACACCTGTAGTGGAACATTTTGCTTGTTTTCTTAAAACAATCCTAAAAAATCCCACTGACTGATTGAAGAAATGTACCACAGCTGGTGCTGCAGGTAATAGGGTGTTGTTTTTAATTAAATGGATATATGTGTAATATAATGTGCAATGTGTAAAGCAAGAGAGATAAGTTTAGGTGTTCATGTGCGTGAGAGTGTCTAATGTTTACTCCACTTCTCTGTATTCCGCTTTTAATTCACTTAGTTACGTTCTGCACCCTCTCAATCTCTACCTTCAGCGGCACCCACCTATCCCCAATGGGACCTGTCAAATGCTGATATATGAAGCTTGAACTCAGCTGATTAGCCACTGAGGGAAGTAAAAAATAGATGCCTCCTCCTAAGCCTTCCTGAACTCCCTTGGAGCGTTCACATTTTTTTGGTTGTTTGTGAAAAGGTGACTGTTTATTCTCACTATGTTTTTCGTCCCTCTTTTTGTTCATCTGTTTTTATACAGATGTAAAATGCAGCTCTTCTGTCGAAATAAGACTGAGTATGAAAACCCACAAACCCAATTATCTGGAACTGGCCCAAGCCCGTTCCAGTCTATTACAATCTATTGGGAGACAAGTGCTGGCAAGTTTATTCCAGATACATCATCAAATTAATGGCCATCAGAGGCCTTTCTTGAAGCAAAAGGGGAGAGGGTGAAAGTTATACATGCAGACAGGATATAAATAATATAACTATGGCAGAAAACAAACCACCATTTGTTGTTAGTTACTGTCTTTCAGCTTGAAAGTGACAAAAAACAAACAAAAGAAATTTGTTATGTACATTGAGGTTGGAGGAGTGTAGGAACCGTGCAGCTCTTGAGAACATTCGAGGAAATGGGCTTTTGCCAAGTATACTACTGCCATAAATCTGTATTTCTGCCTGCTGTTTGCTTATTATATCAGAGATTTTGTTGACAGAGTGGGGAAATTCAGGGAGATGAGTGACACAAAATTTAAAAAAAAACCATAATAAAAGCAACCTTTCTTTCTCTTTCCTTAAAATTAATGAAGGGTGAAACCATCCCCAAACTGAAAGGGTGGGACTCAACAGGAAGCCAACAGACTCCCACTACCCCAGACAAGGTGCCGGGAAAGTTATATCCAGTAACCTTAGGGTGCGGCTTTCCAAAGTAGCTGGAGAGTGAAGTACTTCTGACCTAACTTTAGCCACCTAGAAGTGAAAGATCTCCAATAGTTAGTTCCCAATCACCTCCAGGAGACACTTCATTACTTATGTAATTATCTACAAAAACTGGGTTGCTCTTTAGAGGTGCCTCTGTTTCTTCATTGGCAAAATGGGAGTCTATATTCCTAGTTTAGACTACGTACATAAAAGTTAGGTGACCAAAGACAGGCAAGGAGAATCTCACCTTAACTGAGTGACAGGCAACACTTCCATGGGTGTTTTGAAAGGTACCTAACAAAAGCAGAGCTGAGCTTTGCTCTCCTCAGTCAAATGCTGAAATTTCAAAACCCCATGCATCACCATGTGCGGAGAATCTCACTAATCCAGAGAAATGCCTCATGTTGTGAACAGTCCCCTCGAGCCCAGTGAGTTTACCCCTTTACAGGAGTAAGCTGCCTTCAGATTGACACACAAGTGTTTATTTACTCGGGGTAAGGTAGGTCTGTATCAAAGTTCCTATATCTACCCCTTGATTTTCCAAAAGTGCAGAGCACTTCGTAACTCTGCATCCACTGGGGACAGCTGAACAGCAGCACATCCAATGTAGCTTAGTTCAGCTTCAGTGCCTACAAGTGAGTTGGCCACACGTCCACTGCTGTCAGTAGAGATCAAGGGTGAGACCCTAGGTGCCAGTAGCTGTCTCAGATGTCATGAGACCTCTACATTTGGGCAACTGAGTCACACTCTTAGTCAACAAAGCTAATATATCTCAGGGAGCAATTTGTCTCATCACCATCTATACTGATAAGATTAATCTCTTTCCCAAGTCCACTGGCTGCATTAATGAGGGGTCGATTGAGCCACCCGTACACAGATGTTTCATAGGATTTGAGATGTCCTATGGTATCTGAGACTTACTCACAGGGCTGACACATACGACACAGGGCCTGCAAGGCAACCGTACCATTCTGGAGGAGCACCTAAAGGTCATTTGGGTTTCAACCTTATGAAAGGTTTCAAATGGCATTAGATGCCTGTTTGTGAGTCAGTTGTTATAGACCTCCATTAGTGTCCTGGTTTTGGCTGGGAGAGAGTTAATTTTCTTCCTAGTAGCTGCTATAGTGCTGTGTTTTGGATTTTAGTATGAGAATAATATTGATAACACGCTGATGTTTTAGTTGTTGCTAAGCGGTGTTTACACTGGTCAAGGACTTTTCAGCTCCCCCTGCTCTGCCGGGTGCACAAGAAGCTGGGAGGGGGCACAGCCAGGACAGCTGGCCCAAACTGGCCAAAGGGCTATTCCATACCATATGACGTCATGCCCAGTATATAAACTGGGGGAGTTGGCTGGGGGGTAGCGATCGCTGCTTGGGGACTGGCTGGGCATCCGTCGGCGGGTGGTGAGCAGTTGTATCACTGTTTTTTTTTCCTTGGGTTTTGTTCCTTTCTCTCTCTCTCTTTGTTTTCCTTCTCATTACGATTTATTATTATTATTATTGTTGTTGTTGTTGTTGTTGTTTTTGTTGTTATTATTATTAGTTCCAATTATTAAACTGTTCTTATCTCAACCTTCGAGTTTTCTTACTTTTGCTCTTCTGATTCTCTCCCCCATCCCACCGGGAGGGGGGAGGGTGAGCGAGCTGCTGGGTGGTACTTAATTGCTGACTGGGGCTAAACCACACCAATTAGTTATAACAGGACTGAGACATCTATCTCTTAGGAAGATGAGTGTACTGCAGACTGAAGATATCTGTACTGCAGGGTAAGATGCAGAAGCCCACCCGTAGGTATGTGATGCCGTTTTAGATGCCCTTAGTTTTTCTGGGTGTCCTTACATGTAGATATGACACAGAGTCTACAGAAGACTCATGTTGTTTTGCAGCAGGAGTCTCTACAGTGACTAAACGACACTAAAAATTTATGATTAGCCAAATGAAATACACTCATAAAGTGTATTCATCTAGAGATGAATAACAACTTAAGAGTCTAGGCTTTTAGCCAAACCAGCTTCCCTGTGTAATTTAAAGTAACTGTTTCAACAACCTGGAAAATTAAGATTCAAATTCTCAAAAAACAAGAGAGATTTGGGGAACAGGGAGATGACTGCTGGTCCTTCCAAGGACACAAGAAAAAAATTGAACAAGGAAAAAAAAAAACATTAAAGCAGTGACTTTTCATTTTGTTTTGCTTAAGGAATAATAAAATAAAAAATTAATGAGAGATTGGGAAGGGGTGGTGGAAATATCTCCTCTGTAACAGTGCTGAAGACAGAGAAGTTCTGGGCTGGTGCGTGGGGAGAGTATTTGCCAAGTTTGTGAGGCCACTACTCAGAAAATCACATCATACTGATCTTGCCATTTAAATTCCCTAGGGAAAGTGTTATAAATACAAATCTTGTATCATTTCAGGGCATCTGTGACTTAAAATTCAACAAAATGCGAGGGAAAAAAATGATTAAAATGTTTTCTACACATTTGGGAAAAAATTACAAGTTCATTTTAGTTCACCCTGAAAGATGGAGACAGGAGACAGATGGAGACAGATGGAGACAGAAAAAACAATTGTTTTTTCTAAACTACTTTGATCAGGTTTAATGGCCTAATTACAAGAAAGCACTCTGAAGAAGAAGGGAGTGAGGGTAGAAGAATATTCATCTGCTTCAAGATATGTTCACTCTAAAATGGAGCAATAAAGTTAAGAAATAGCTGTTGTGTCACCAAACAACACCCTGTGCGTTCAGGGCAAAGCTGAGTAAAATTCCACCTCACGTTCCTGGCATAACATCTGAATTCTACCCTTGTGTAACCAAGACCAGAATTGACTGTGTTTTCTCTCAGGAATCAAGTCTAGAAAAGTCTTGGAAAACTTCAGGACTGATCGCCCAGGGAAGTGGTGGAGTCGCCATCCCTGGAGGTATTTAAAGGATGTTTGGATGAGGTGCTCAGGGACATGGTGTAGTGGTGGTCTTGGTAGTGTTAGGTTTACGGTTGGACTCGATGATCTTAAAGGTCTTTTCCAACCTATACGATTCTGTGATTCTGTGATTCTGTGATTCAAATTAGTGGCAGGTCACAATGGGTAAAGAAAAACAGTAAGTAAAGCTCTGGATGAGGAAGGGAGGTGCTTAACCAAAAAAGCCACATGCAGCCCAGTATGTTTCTACCAGAGCGCTAGACAGGCATCCCCTGTAAGAGACCTGCTGTTTTCTTGGTAAGTAGGGATGACTGGAAGTCCCTATGGAAATGCTGATTTAGGGTGATGCCAAGACCTCAAGGAAGAAAACCTTTAAGAGCAGCTAAAGTCTTGAGTCTGGTCAGATGAAGAAAGAAACACTGAGCAGAGGAGTTGATGAAGGGATCGTCCTAGAAGTGGAAGATGAAACGTATACGAGTGTTATTCCACCCCAGAGAGTTCTGCACATTTAGCTGCTGATTACGACTATGTGTATCGAGGATCACGTTTCTCGCTACATGCTCACTAACTTTAGCCACTCCAGTGGAGCACTTCACCTGGATGGAGTGGTAGGTTATTCAGGATCGTGGCTGCTTTGCTTTCCAGATTAACGCAAGGGTGATGTAGCCCAGCAGTGCACCTGGCTCACTGATCTGTAAAATGCTTTTGAAATCCCATAGAGCCAAGTGAGCCATGGAAGTGTCAATCATCTTCATTGAGCATATAAGCAAGCAGGTATGATGTTGGGGATTTTCAGAAACTCCCTCACAGCTGAAGCCTCATGCCTGCAGCTATTCGGATGGAAAGCCAAACAATTTGTCCTGCTTTTATATAGAAGTAGAAGTGACATTAGCCGACTTTGGCCAATTCACACACTCCTTTCTACATGCTTTCCTTGGCCTCTCATATACGGTGTTAGCAGTCAGTTTCCTGTACTGATTCTTCAAGTCAAGTGGCTAAAAGTGATTAGCACCAAATGACTAATGCAAATGTCAGTGAATCAGTAACTTTCTTATTGTGCTAATATACTACGGCACTAGCACTACCAAGTGAACAGTTTCTTCAAAAATAGTGCAAAATCTCTTCCCCCGCCCCATTTTCTTTTAATAATATGGAGAGTTTCAAGCCTGTGTTCCCAAATCACACCCTGATGAAATGCTGAGGTCTGGTTTCACCATGCATATGATTCTCATTTAGGAGACACATACTTAGATGAATCAACGTCAAAGGCTCATTTAAACAGAGCAATTCTGCAATGAGCTAATAACTCATGCACAACAAGGTATTTCGTTTGCTAGCTCTAAACAAATTATGAATGTTAAACAAACATCTTCTTCTTGCTTAAACTAGTCAAAGGGAGAGGAAGCACCCGGCTGCTTTTAATAAAAATGTTGTGTAAAATGAGAGAGTCACAGATGGCGAGGTTTATTTTTTTGTTTTCTAAAGGGTGATTTTAATTTTGATTGAAGCTTGGTAATTCCTTTTCTTATTTGATTTCCCTAAAGCAACGTTCCAGCAAACATAGTTTTCCCAGTTTGGATACTTAGGCAGTGCTGAGCTGAAATTCTCATCTGGAAGAGTTTTTCAGTCATTCATATAAGATGTGATCCAGTGCCCATCAAAGTCGATAGGATTCTTTCTACCGATTCCAACAGGCTTTGGATGAAGTCTGTGGGGTTTGAGCTAAAGCCCAGTGAAATCACAAAGATCCTCCTGACCTTGAGAGAAGGTGGCTGAGACTCCTGCATTCTGCCCCACTTGCAAAGCAGTGGAGACTTTCTGACAGAGGCTTCACCCAAAATGAAACATTCGACTTAATGGGAAATTGTATATAAAAATTGTCAGATTTTGAACTATATGAAAAAAAAAATATTGTTTTGGTGTGAAGTTGTGGGTTTTTTTAAATTTATTACCCTTTTTTACCCTCTGATAACAAAAAAAGGAAGATATGAAAGAAAACAGTGGGAAATGTTACGACTTTTTTTCTAGTTCATTGTAAAAAAAAAAAAATCACTGAACCAAAATACTGCATTCCATAGTTCCTTATTTTATTCAAGACTAATTTTCAGCAAGAGAGGAAAAGGAAGCATATCAAGGGTATAGAAAGCAAAAGAAAATGATGTTTTTTACTTTAGGCATCACAGTTCTTTTTCAAATGGTAAACTGAGAGCTAGCAAAGCTCTAGTGACGCCATTTTAAATCTGTCTTGCTTTTCCCAAGTTGTACTCTTTACCTGATCATTTACTTAGATGTAGTATTATGAAAGATAGTAGAGAAGCACATACCAAAGATTGTAACTGTAATTATTGAAATGTTTCAAAACGAAGTTGGAAAATGCTTTTGTAGGAAAATTCTTGCAGCAACATACCAAACTGACTAAATTTTGTTTCTCTCTTTTCAAAAGGTGAAAAAAAAGCCCGAAATAAATGTTTTAACCTTTGGTCAAACAAGTTTTTTACATTTGATACAATAAACAATAAAATTGATGATTGACAATGTTTTTTAAGTTAATTGAAATGCTGTTTCAAAGCTTTTCAGATACTGACATAAGCTTTTTTCATCCCCCCAAAACAATTTAAAAAGCAATTTCTAACCTCCTTTTAAAGTGAACAAAACCTGATTTTGTTACCATAGGATTTAAATTCCAGTTTCTGCTTAGCATCCCTAAGGTATAAACAGCGACTGGGTATGAAATTTAACCCTGGTCTATAGAAATAGTTTAAGCCTTACTATGCTGCAGGATGGATGCACCTGGCTCAGCAGAAGTGGGTGCCTGGTCCTTCAGACTGTCAGGTCCTGTGTAGTGAGCCATGTACAAACCCACTGCTCCGGTTTGTGCTGTTGACTGTAAAAGTGGCATTTTTTACCCCATACTTCCTAGGTGACTGCACGCATTTTAGCAGACCTTTGATCTCTTTGGCTTCATAGAGTTATAGCTGTGACTTGAAGGAGGCGAGAGAGGGGCTGTTTTGAAGATCACTGCTGTTGTGACGATTCATTCCCCTGGACTACTGGAAAGCACCAGTAGATTGGTAAAAGATAAACTGAGATCAGGGAGGACAATTGCATTAATCATCTCTTTTCCAGTCTGAGGGAATATGTTGGTTCTTTAACTAAAGGAAAAGAAGCTCATAGTTCTCCTGCAGGAAGAATAAATCCACTCCACGAGATCATATATAAGAAGATTTCTCAGTTACAAGACAAAGAAATGTGCAAAAGAAACTCTAGTCTTGTGAGAGAAATAAAGTTGGATGTTTAAAGAAATAAAACATCATTTTTTCAAAGATCAACCTTTTATTTTGCATTTTTTTCAGGTTCCATTTCAAGTGGCCAGCTAGAGACAAGTAGTGTTTAGAAAACTACTTGCAGTTTCTCTGTGAGAAAAATGCAAGTGAAAAGCAAATAAGAATACAAAAAATGAAGTTATTCAGCTGAAATATAGGAGGATTTTATTTGATCTAAAAAAATTCCCTGTCATGAAAAAAAATGTTCACTTTTGTTGTAAGAAGCCCTTGTCTTGGGGGAGGGGGGTAGGTAAAAAGTAGAAAGAAATAAAATGTTGATGGAAACATATTGAAATAGCTTGAGTAATAAATACATATGCTTCTATTGGCATATACATTATTGTTTATTTACAGCATATTTAATGTTCCTGAAAGAGATGGAGGAGGTCTTGCTCTGCTGGAGCCTAGATCTTTGGTATCAGGCAAAGAAATCCCACCCAGAAGGAGAGCATTAGCAGTTGAAAGAAAGAAGTCACTGAAAAAGAGGTTCTGACTAGGGTATTAGTAGGCAGAAAGAGTGAGCAATGGTGGACCCAAAGGCGATGCCCACCCTTAAAGGCTCAGCCAGAAAAAAATGCACATCCTAAATTTCATTCCCATGAAGGCTCATCAAGATACTCTGGAAGCCAATGTGAACTAAAGCAAGGTGCTCTCTCTCTCTTCCTGCTTTAGTAGTTTGTCTGGGCTTTATTTTCTTTTTTGTTATTTATGGCTTTTGGTAACCTAGGGAGAAGTGAGCACAGGGACAGGAAGGGCACTTCCCCAGCTCTACGCTTCTGATTGTTCAGAGGTGCCACTCCCATTGGTATTAATCAGTGCAAGACCATCAGAACTTGGCTCTGGCTCTAAGTGAAGCAAGATCCTGCTCTGTTGCCTGGAAAACATCTGCTGGGATGGACAGAAGGAACAACAAACAGAGGAGAGAGGAGGGAGAACTGGGACACGGAGGACAAGCAGTTGGTAAAAAGCTACAGACCTTTCAAGGTCTGATCCAAAGCCCACACTGACTCAGTGACTTTCACGACTGAGGTCAAAGAGCTTTGGATCAAACTCAGGAAGGCTGTTTTAAGCTTTCCAAAACTAGAATTTTAAACCTGTGGCTTGCAAACCTATGATGGGTTATGATTTGGAAAAGTCAAGTTAGAAATGGTAGCAAAAGCCTCAAAGAGAGGTTTACGTTCACTAATGGATGGGGGAGGTTAACTCCACATGAAAACCTTGAGGGATCTGCATAACAGAAAAGGTAGACCACCATCACAGAGTATTTCACTGTGTTTTCCCTGCATTGCTCCTGTACTCCATTACCAGTGGGAGCTTCCTTAAAATCTGCCACCTCAGAAAGCCAGCAGAAGAAACTAGTAATGACTTGTGAATAGAAAAAGAAATCCTACCCAGAAATTTGGATACGATTCATTTTCTTGAGTGTTAATTCAACCAGGAACTACACTAACACAACCACAAATTTTACCTATGCAAGGAAATATTGATGGAAAAAAACAATTAACCAAACGCGCAAAACCATGGGAGGATCCCAGAATATGGATCAGCTCCATTACATTGCTGGACTAGTTACCAAAGTTTCTACGGAGCTTTGCATGCTGTGGTCAGCATATACATACAGACACATAGAATATCAGCTCAGGGTCTAGGAACCAATAGTTGCAACCACACAGTTATTCAGGGGTGGATTCAAAGCCGGGTTCAAAGCCAAATTTGCTGGACTGTCTGTCCACATGAATGCTCTTGAGTCAAGCCTCAAGGTGACCAAACTGGGACTGCTTAAGGCTTAGCGCTGTCTAAGCTTTTGTGCATGCTCTGGGGAATGTTCTAGGTATACCTTCAGCCTGATGCGCCGTGGCAGCCTCCAGTTATCTCATCTGCTCTTGCAATATTGCCTTATGAGAGGTATAAGGGAAGCAGGGACCTTCGGTCCTTCCTAGAAGTACCAAGTCTTCTAGAGGGGACAGAGAGTCAGTTTGTCTGGTCTGTAAAGGTATCAGCTCCCGGGAGTGCTCTGAATTTCAGTCTGTTGCCTTGAAGTACAGCATAAGAAAGACCCATCTTCCTTTTTACAATAGTTCCAAGATAAAGATAATAACTTTAAATCCTTACATCAATTAATGGCATGGTTATTACACCAGAAAGGCACAGTAAAATTCTTATTAACATGCTAAATGCCAGAGCAGAGTAGAAGTGAAGTGAAGTGAATAGAATAGAATAGAATAGAATAGAATAGAATAGAATAGAATAGAATAGAATAGAATAGAATATTTCCGTTGAAGGGACCTACAACAATCATCTAGTCCAACTGCCTGACCAATTCAGGGCTGACCAAGTTAAAGCATGTTAAAGGGCATTGTCCAAATTCCTCTTCGACACTGACAGGCTTGGGGCATCGACCACCTCTCTAGGAAGCCTGTTCCAGTGTTTGACCACCCTCCTGGTAAAGAACCGCTTCCTAATGTCCAGTCTAAACCTCCCCTGGCACAGCTGTGAACCATTCCCACATGTCCTATCACTGGATACCAGGGAGAAGAGATCAGCACCTCCCTCTTCGCTTCCCCTCCTCAGGAAGTTGTAGAGAGCAATGAGGTCACACCTCAGCCTCCTTTTCTCCAAACTAGACAAACCCAAAGTCCTTAGCTGTTCTTCACAGGACATTCCTTCCAGCCCTTTCACCAGCTTTTTTGCCATCCTCCGGACGCATTCAAGGACCTTCACATCCTGCTTAAATTGTGGGGCCCAGAACTGCACACAGTACTCAAGGTGAGGCCGCACCAACGCTGAATACAGTGGGATAATCACCTCTTTTGACTGGCTGGTTATGCTGCATTTGATGCACCCCAGGATGCGGTTTGCCCTCTTGGCTGCCAGGGCACACTGCTGACTCCTACTGAGCCTGCTGTCAGCCAGCACCCCTAGATCCTTTTCTGCAGGGCTGCTCTCCAGCCACTCCTCTCCCAATTTATACTTTTGCCTGGCATTACTCCATCCTAGGTGCAGAATCCGGCATTCTGACTTGTTAAATTTCATCCCATTAGTCATAGTCCAATGCTCCAATCTATCTAGACCCCTCTGCAAGGCCTCTTGTCCCTCAAGAGAGTCAACAGCACCTCCCATTTGGTATCATCAGCAAACTTGCTAATGGTGCATTCAACTCCCGCATCCAGATTGTCGATCAATATACTAAACAGGACTGGCCCTAGAATTGAACCCTGAGGAACACTGCTGGTGACCGGTTGTCAGCCAGATGTAGCCCCATTCACTGCAACTCTTTGAGCCCTGCCCTTCAGCCAGTTCTTCACCCAGTGCACCGTGAACCCGCTCATCCCACAGCTGGACAACTTGTCCAGAAGGATGCTGTGAGGGACAGGATCAAAAGCCTTACTAAAATCCAGAAAATCTACATCTACCACCTTCCCTTCATCCACTGGGCTGGTGACCTTATCATAGAAGGATATTAAAGTAATTAAACAGGACTTTCCCTTTGTGAACCCATGTTGACTGTGCCTGATGATTGCAATGTTCTTTAAATGCCTTTCAATACTACCCAGTATAATATTCTCCATAATTTTTCCAGGAACTGAGGTTAGACTCACAGGTCTGTAGTTTCCTGGGTCTTCCCTCACGCCCTTCTTGTAAATTGGAATAACACTGGCTAGCTTCCAGTCAGCAGGGACCTCCCCAGACTCCCAAGACCTCTGGTAGATGATCAAGAGGGGTCCTGCCATAACACCCGCCAGCTCCTTCAGTACTGTGGGATGAATCCCATCAGGCTCCATGGACTTGTGAACATTCAGCTGACACAGCTGGTCCCTTACAATTTCAGTGTCCACAAATGGAAAGTCACTGTTCCCACACTCGTAGTCCTCCGACTCAGGGGACCGGGCAGCCCAAGGTCTATCAGTATTATTAAAGACTAAGGCAAAAAACACATTGAATGCCTCCGCTAATACAGTAATCCTGTAGTTGGAACCACATGTAATATCTTTGCTTGTCAGAACTGCATGTACAGATATAGCAGCCTTGGAGCCAGTGAGGTTTCTCAGCACCATGACCCAGCCAGACCTGTTAGGGTCTAAGTAGCTGAAGTCACATCTATATTAGCAGTTCTGCCAAGCAAATTTTCGCAGCATGGAGGTGCCGTTGTTAGGGAAGTGCCATTATAAAGATCAGGTGTGAACTCCCACACCAAACAAGCTGCATTAGGAAAGGGGAATCTGGTTGTGGGAACAGTTCCTATGCTAAATCCTTGTCCTGGCGTAGTTATTCCAGATGAAGATCATCCACCTGCTTCAAACCTCCTTTACAGAGTCTATAGCAAGGTTTTGATGATGTGTGTCTGTCTTTAAAAAAATCTCTGGTGTGTAGAAATAGTTTATAATCAGATATGTAAGTGTTTGCTTAGTGCAAGGAGAGCACTGAAGAAACCCTCATGAGACCTCTGAGCAACGCTACTGTGACCACACCATGCAGTGCAAGGGAGGACAGCGTCGGATGAACTTTGAGCTGAAGCAATTATACTGATGCCAATTCTCAGCTCACTCAGCCTGCGTAGTCCTGACATTGTCTGGTAGAAACATACCTGGATTTATCTGCCAAAAATCTTTGGAAGGAATCTACTGGGGAAGTTACAAACTGCTCAAATCCCATAGATCTTTGCTCTTTTGGCTTTCTTACAGCTGTTGCCAGATGGCCAAAAAAATGAATTTGGAATCAAAATCCCCTGTACGATTAAGAGTGTTGGTGGATGGCATAAAGTTGCTACTACAGGACTTCAGTATAAGGAACGTGTTATAGTACCAGGAATCTCCAGGCACTAATATTGTTTGTGTCATATCTATGCAGTCTGCAATGCTTATGTGCTCTTCTTCTTGTAATACTTTTTGAATCCTTTGATCAACTACTGTCAAGTATGACAAAAGGCCGGGAGCTTTAAGGTTCCTACAGTTACCATGAAAAGATATGGTTAGGAAAGGGAAAGAGAATCTATGAATGCCTTACCAAAATAAAATGTGAACTTGCCCCCTATTAGGCACTAAGGAGTCGAGAGAGGCAGGAGATAATACAAAATCCCTAATTTCAGGAGATTTCTTTTAATCCGAACTCACGCTTCAGTAGACATAGAAGACTCCAACCACGAAACCTTGTGCTATAGGAAACAAAGCTTCATCTGTTTCATCACTCAGGACTTCGTAACTCTCTGGCTAGCAACATTAATTCTGCTTTTTCCTTTCCTCATTTCTCTTGACAAGTATTGTTTGGCTCTGTACGTTTGTGTTTGATCACTCTCCCCTTTCCCATTTCCAGAGTATCCTTGAACACCAGGTCTTTGAACAGCACTTCATGAAGCAATTGCCCACTTACTTTGGATTTTTCTGTTCCAAATGGGTTGAAGCCAGCTTTATATTAAATCAAGGACCTTTTAGGATTCCTCCCAACCGCTCTATGCTTCTGGAAAGCTATTTCTTGTCAGAAGCCCAGGGACTGTGATCGCTCCATGCTTCAAGTTTTCTTATTCAGTTTTGTGAAGAATCATGCTGGCCATGATCCAAACCAGGTTACCGTGCTGATGGACATTCGCTTGGAGCCAATTCACTTAAAGCTACCTTCATACTATGCTGAATTCAAGCACAACACTGTCACTGATTCTCACATGACTAGGCCCACAACAGCCTCTTGGTTTTATTTCTGTTAAAAATTAAAATCAAATGAATGGCTTTTGAGAAGACACTTTCAGGAAAACATTTCCACTTTTAACTAGAAACAGGTTTTTCTGTTCTTAACAACAGATTGCAGTTTTCAAAAACCAAAACTCTTTCAAAATTGAGATTTTTTTTTGCCTTTTTCTTTAATAAAATAAAAACAATTCCTAAAAAGAGAACCTTGCCTGAATGGGACCAGCCCAGAGGTCTAGCTTCACGTTCCATGGCCAACAGTGGATACCCATTAAACCATCTAAGTGATGAGGTTTAAGGGTAGTCTACCTGCTGAGACAAGAATGTCTCACCGCTCCAGAACACTGCAAGTGGACTGAAGAGTGTGTTAGAAAATGGTCTGTAAAGTACTGTAGTATGCATTATGTAGAATTAGTATGTAGTATGTAGAATTCTGTATACAGAAGCAGAGAAACTAGATGGGAGGTAGACTCCTTGTCCAGAGTTTCTACATCTAGACCTCTACCTGCTGTAGTTAATCTAAGCTGAAGCAACAAG
Source organism: Mycteria americana (assembly GCF_035582795.1). Taxonomy (NCBI): domain Eukaryota; kingdom Metazoa; phylum Chordata; class Aves; order Ciconiiformes; family Ciconiidae; genus Mycteria; species Mycteria americana. Next base: position 2,816,044 of record NC_134366.1, on the reverse strand, counting down.
CATCACGGGACTGAAATACCTTTCCCTCAGTCTTCCCAATGGCATTAGCTTTGGAAAACAGTCAGACCAACACACAGGGAGGTAACATACCAGCAGTCATCCCTTATGCTAAAAGGGGACTAAGTTTTCTTCAACCAGTCCAACCCACCATCAGTAACACAAGATAAATCTGCTTTCCAGTCCTTTTTGGCTTTTCCCTCTCGAACCACAGTGGCTGGATAGATGGCTGAATGACTTACCCTTTATCCCTGAAAATAAAAAATAAATCTTCTACATGTGTGTATGCATGTAATCTTCATTTTATAACCCTGCCTGAAGGCTAGCTCTTTCAGGCTTGAAGTATTTAAGAAAATAATTTCTAGGATTTGAAGCTACCCACTCCTGTTCGCTGGGGTGTTGCAGACAACAGCTCTGATCTGTCAAGTTTACTTTGACTAGATTACATGTGGCATGAGTTCAATAGGAAGAAGCACACAAATTCAGCAGCGTAGTATTTTGCGTGCCTGACATCAGGCTCTGGGTTAGTTCATGAGGCAGTCTCCTTGTTGGGGGGGGAATTGTGATCTTAGTCCCCTTGTAGTGATACCTGTTGAACATCACTGGATATAAACGTCACTGCTTAAAAAGAACAGCATGGAGAGGAAACACTTTCTTTCCTTTCCCAGCAACTGCCACATGCATTCTGCTTATCCCTTTTTCTTGAAAGACCAAGAAATGAAGTCTACATGGCACACAGCCATGCCGTGCACGACTAATGCAGAGTCACCCTTAGGGTCCCATGTTTATGAAGTCCCTGTTGGCTCTGCCCAGGCAAATATATTCCCCCATCATCTTACCACATCTGCAATGACTGCCTGGGCAGCCTCTTTTTCAAGGCATGAAACATAACTTTCTTTGACTTATCTATGGGTAGAAGCTATGTGTGGGCAGTTGCTGGAGCCTGGTACATTACTGCTGGGTGAGGACAAGGTTTATGGATCCTTTCCCTGCTCCAAGGCATCCTGTGATGGAGCTCAGCCTGGGCAGGATCTGCTCCTCCTGGTGAGGATGTGGAGGACATGGAGAAACACAATAGCAGACAAATCATTACAGGGATGTTTTTAAAGCTATCCGTATAGTATTAAACTCCCAAGCTTGGATGCCAATAGTGTGAAGACTTAGCTCTCCTACACATCAGTGCAAACAGGCCATGAGGCCTATTGTTTGGTTGGTAGGACCAGGGAAAAGGTTGAAATCAAAAGACCTGTTCTCCCACATGCTGTAGGTCTCTGTGACACTCTGTACTTCACCCAAAGTGCAGGTGGGGGACCTGTAACATCTGTGTCTCACAAGAGGGGAGCTCTTGTGTCTGCTGAAGGTAGGTCCTTACCATATCTTAGCAACTGCTAACACAACCCTACTTGCACTTGCTTCCCCAAGTAACACACACACAGACACTCACACACAACAGCTCATCCTGGAGCTCCTAAATTTCCTAACCATGCCTGGGGTGCGGATTTTCACAAAGCTCCCTCTATACCCCATTTTATTCTGCTTCACAGGTGGCAGAAAGCTCTAGATCTGATCTTTTCCCTCTCCCTTACTCAGCCTTAACAGTAAAAGACAAATATATAGTCAGATCAGGAGTGCAGGTGTAAGACAGCAACAGAGAGAAGGAAAGCAAAAGTGAAACGCAGTTTGAATATGCACTTTACAGGACTGTTGCCCAGGTGCTTTCAATATCCCTTTTCTAGAATCCCTTCAGTACATTCTAGCTGTAGAAAGAGGGCTCCAGCATGCCACCCCAAATTGCAGATGACCCCATAGGACCACAGAGCTTCCTTTCTGTTTTACCTTATTTCTGTTTCTGTGGAGTTAGGTATGGCACCCAGAGGAAAATGCCCTGGATGGGTCTAGTTGGAGCCAAGAATGCTGGACACTTAAAAGCAATTTCCCGTCCCTATTTCACACCTAATCAGCCCAGGGGTGTGTGTGAACTATGTAAATGTTGTTGATGGCACTTTGCTTTTCCAGCTGCAAACAGACTGGCTGCTACTCCTCCAGCTAAGAGCAATGTGGTGTGGCTGTTAAGACAGATCCATTATCCTTGGCCCGGTATGGACACCAGAGGGTATCCACACATATTCTTTTCCCCTCACCCTGACATGCCTAGGTTGACTCTCCGAGGTTTGCTCCCATGCTGATATATAGATCTTCAAAGGATAAAAAATTGGCTTTAAAGACACATTGTATAAGAGATCACCTTAGTACCTGTCTCATCAGGAAATGGTCTTTTGCCTACGGGTAGATGGGAGCTGTGACTTGGGTCCACACAAGTTTGTTCTATAGGGTATTATGAATAATTTAAGGAAAAATAGGAGAGGGGGCGGGAGACTCAGCTTAAATCCAGCTTAGCAAAAGTGTGGGGTGAAGCAGAGAGGAAGAAAGGATTGTAATTTGGGATGTAATTCCATCCCTGGCTTACCATTAATTTTTTATTGAGACCACAGGCAATGGGTTTAGAGGATCAGCTTCTGTGAGTGCTTATCTCCTTCTGTTGTGGTTTAACTCCAGTCAGCAACTAAGCACCACACAGCTGCTCGGTCACCCTCCCCCCAGCCCCTCTGTGGGATGGGGGAGAAAATTGGGAAAAAAAAAAAGTAAAACCTGTGGGTAAAGATAAAGGCAGTTTAATAACACAGCAGAGGAAGAAATAATAATAATAATAGTAGTAGTAATAATAATAATAATAATAATAATAATAATAATAAATGATAAAAGAATGTACAAAACAAGTGATGCACAATGCAACTGCTCACCACCCATTGATGGATGCCCAGCCAGTCCCCCTGCAGCAATCACTGCTGCCTGGCCAACTCCCCCCCATTTATATACTGGGTGTGACACCATATGGTATGGAATAGCCCTTTGGGCAGTTGGGGTCAGCTGTCCTGGCTGTGCCCCCTCCCAGCTTCTTGTGAACCTGGCAGGGCATGGGAAGCTGAGAAGTCCTTGACTGGTGTAAACATTACTTAGCAGCAACTAAAACATCAGCGTGTTATCACATTATTCTCATTGTAAATCCAAAACACAGCACTGTACCAGCTATTAGGAAGAAAATTAACTCTATCCCAGCCGACACCAGGACACTTTCACAAGTTCTTCAAGGAGACTGTTTCTAACTAACCTAAGTGCCTACGGAGGGATGTTTCTGTGTCCTCAACAGCACACAAAGTTAGGCATATTTGAACGGCTGCCAAAAAACAGATATGCTGATCGAGAAGATGCTTGAACTCCACTCTTAGTGTGGGACCTGTAAAAATAAGGGAGAGTCATGGATTGCTGGTGTTGGATTTCTTCTTCATTTTTTGATTGGCATTGGTGTTTTCCCCTACCATATGCATATAGAATCAGTCCCAACAACCGAATGTTGAAAATGTGATGATTAGGAAAAAACAAAACAACTAAACAAACAAAAAAATCCCAAAAAGCATAGTACCGGAGCTGAACATCTGATCTCTTTTTGGCTACTGGATGGTATGGGACTGGTGTACAAGTTTTCCGAGCTATTGATAAGGTCGTGAAAGTCTGCTTGAAATTTTGAGGGAAGTCCCCCTAAAAGAGATATTCTCCAGAACATTTCTACTCTCTGTTAGTCATTTAATAGCTTGGAATGATATCTGCTGTAGGCTTAATAATAAATGGAGGGAAACATCACCATTCAGTGGGTGATTTTTAAAAAATCTTAATAAGTTTGTTGAAAAAAGTAGTTATATCTAGATGATTAATTTCAACTTGAATACCTTTTTGATAAGTGAAGGTAGGTGAATCCCATCTGTAGAGCATAGAATTTTGTTTCCAAACTTGACTTTGATTGCCTGTTCCTATAAGAAGTTTATCAAATACATCCGTAAAAAGTCACTTTTGTTCCTGACCGCTTATAGGGATAACCAAAGTGTCAAGGATGGAGACTGCACAATAGCTTAAATCTTTTACCTTGAGGCATTTTTTCAAACTGTTGGGTCCCAGCATCCACTCGGTTTCCTAAATATATCTCAAGGCAGTTGACACTTTTCTGCATCATTCTTTACTTTTGTTGGCAGGTTGTGCCAGCCATCATTTTTCAAAGCTGTCCTCTGACTTCTCCATTTGAAAAGAAATCACTCATCTATCATAAAACACAACCCTTCCTTCCTCTGCTGACTAATATTGTTGGGGTTAATGTTTTTTTTTCCAGTGAATAAGCTTAAATAATACCAGAGGACTGCTCTTTGTATTCTATGCAATAACTCGCATTCAGAAATTTCACAGTAGCTGATGTGCACCTCTGAAAGGCTGAAGAGTCATTTTTATCTTGCCATTGAAGTACACAAAACCAAAAAGGAGAGTTCCTCTAAATATTCATTGTAATGTAAAAGAAAATGTTATATGTCTACTGCTACTTGCATTAACCTCAGATCTTCAAGTGCCAACAGCATAGCTTTTTTGGTGATGAGTTAGAATCATAGAATCATAGAAAGATTTGGGTAGGAAGAGACCTTTAAAGGTCATCTAGTCCAATGAGCAGAGACATTTGCAACTAGATGAGGTTGCTCAGAGCCCCATCCAACCTGACCGTGAATGTTTCCAGGGATGGGGCATCTCCCACCTCTCTGGGCAACCTGTGCCAGTGTTTCACCACTCTTATCATAAAAAATTTCTTCCTTAAATCTAGTCTGAATCTCCCCTCCCTTAGTTTAAAACCATTACCCCTTGTCCTATCACAACAGGACCTACAAAAAAGTCTGTCCCCATCTTTCTTAGAAGCCCCCTTTAAGTTTTGAAAGGCCGCAATAAGATCTCTGCAGAGCCTTCTCTTCTCCAGGCTGAACAACCCCAACTCTCTCAGCCTCTCCTCATAGGAGAGGTGTTCCAACCCTCAGTTCCCTCCTCTCTTTCTCTAGGTGGCTCTTAGGCTGTGGCAGATGTCCTGTCCTGTCTCTGTTCCTTCTTCACCTCCTTCTAACTCCCTGTTGAACTCTGAGGGGCAGGAAGCCAACACCTGGCTGCAGTATGGACTCCTTATAACTATAAACCTTTTGCATGAACTACAGCAGCCCTCAGGCTAGTTTAGTTTGGCAGAAGCAGACTGGCCATACCAAGGGGTAATACCAATTTTAAACTATTTTCACACACAGAATGCTCTGGCTTGTGTACATGATGTTTATCAGCAGTCCCCCAAAACCTGCCTTGAATTACTTTTCTACAGTATTTCTACCTTGAATTACTTTTCTACTTTTCTATTTTACTTTTCTTTGATGACGAAGCAACTGAGGAGGATAGTGCTAGTTTGATACATTGGCTTTCAACTTTTTCTGAACTGTCATAGCCTTATATGTTTTCATTTTTGGCAGGTGTTCAGGGTCTGCATAGTGAATTTAAACATACTGGCAACAGAAATGGCACAAGATCCCCCACTTCCTCAGGCGAGGCTCCAGGAACTCTGTAAGTCTGTCATCAAACATAATGCCCATCCACCAAAGACTTTAACAGCCATCGAAAGAAGACGCTGCCTCCTGCAGTCACTCTCAGATCAATTTTCTTATAAGTCCTTCACAGATTTCCAAGACAGCCATTGACTCCCAGGGAACTGTAGGCCAGTGCTTGTTCTGCTCCAAAGGGACACAAAACCAGCAAACAGTGGCAGGAAATATCAAGTCACAGCCAGGACCTTTGGAACTTTACAGAAAGCAGACTGATGAAGCTGACAGTGTGTATTCCCAGCATGCAGTAGTGAACTCCACCATAGCTAAGGCTGGAGAATGATCCAAGGCTTGATATATGATTTTTAAGGGAGCTTTTACTTCTGTTTATGCAATTATTTAAAATGAACTAGTTACCTTTGGGAAAGAGAGTGTACATTTGATTTAGGTTTTTTTTAATAAATGAAATCTATCCAATTCCTTCCCAAAGTTTTGGGTAGTAAGATGGTTATTTGTATGCAGCAGGGTATATAGTTAAATGTTGATGGCTATGATTCACAGATTTCAAGGTCCAGAAGATCTGGTATGACTTACTTTACTGATCTACTTTGCACAGGTCTTACACATTCTTTATATTGAACAACAGTTACAATTTTGGATTCTGGGGGGTATTCTAAGATTGCAAGATCTGTTTTCCTTCTAAATTAGGATGAGAAGATTAGTTCTTCTTTCTTTAACTAAATGGAAATGCATCTGTCAAAATGTTTTCCTTTAGCATTTTTTATGAAAAATGAAATATTTCAGCATTCCTTGAAACTGGAATGTTTCACTTGGATTCACTGATCTGACCGGAAGTATTTTATTTGACATTGGTTCAATGGTAACCTGCTTTTATTTTTTTTTCACTGCGGCACATTGCCACTTGGAAGCTGTAGTCCCAAGCCTGCTGGTGTCATTATCACCTTTAGTACAGGTTTTATAGCTGAGTTGTCCTTCCTTAGTGTCCTTCCTATAAATCCATAGAGGCACTGTACAGTCTCCATCCTTGGACATTTTCAAAACTGAACAGAGTTTGTTCTAGCTTTACAGTTAGCCTTGAAAAGGAGTTAACCTTTGAAAAGGCAGTTGGACGAGATACCACTGGAGGTCCCTTCCAACAGAAACTTTCCCATGATTCTGCGATTAAAAGTCTGTTTAAGAGGACTGGTGCCGCTCCTTGTACAGATCTGGCAAATCTAGCTTTCAGTCTTCAGTCCCATGTTTGACCTCTGCTGAGAGCTGTCACGTGCACAGATCCTTCATTTGCGACACTGGCACTTTCTAGTCATACTTGTTCTGTACTTGTACTTGAAGGCATCAGTCAGGCTTCAGCTATGAGTGAGTACCTGAGATATGTTGCCCAAAGCTCAGATTATGTTGACACAAGATTGTTTCTTCTGGTCTTAAAACATATGCAGGCTATGCATGCTAAGAGTGATGGATCCCCATTCTCTCCCAACTTCTTTTCTGTGCTTCTCTCCCTCTATTTCCTGCTTTCCCCTGGGTCATCTGGATGTTGCAGTATGGTCTAGGAAAAGAGCAATCCCATAACTTCCCGTACTGTTGATGCCAAGTTTGCACCAAGGACTGTGGCAAGAATGTGGCTAGAAGATCTCGAGCCAGAGCTTCCTCTCTGGAGAGTTTCCCAAAGTAATTCCATCTAACGGAACAAGAGCTCCAGAAAAGTACTGTGTTTCTTATAAAACAGATGTTTTAATGCCTTGCCAATGCCTAATAAATGGCAATGTATTCACACTGTCAAGGTTGTAAACTTAATAAATTACATTTAATACTGATATAAATACAGAAAACCACACTGAAAATAGACAAAAAGTAATCGTGTCTTATATAAGAGCAAAAATGCTGGTATGAGATTTCACCCAGGCACATGTGGGCGTGTAGCTGTGTATATCTGTGTATACAAGCGAATGTTACCAATTAGCTGAATGGTTCTGGGTTACTCAATCAAGACTCACCTGCAAAAAAGAAAAAAAGGAAAATAAAAAAAAAGAAAAAAAAAAAAGGTGAATTTGTAATGTCAGGAAGATTGGGTAATGCTTTGCAAATCGCCATTCGAAAGTCAAAGCTAAAGCCTTAGCACTGACTAATGGTTTCCACAATTCATCTTATTCTTTTCAGCTTCAGTGCTCTGACTTGCATATTGCAGAAATAAAACAAAGACTAAAGCTATTTCAGGTAATTCCGACAGCAACAAAAAGGTAACATTCATAGTCAACACTTTGAGGGAGTCAAGACTGAGTGACTGCCTAAACACTTCCACCTCCTGGCTCCAGAGACTGAATTCTAGAGACTGCTTCTCCATCGTCTTGCACTGTGCATACAAAACAGATAAAAAAATGAGTGATAAAAATAGCTACTGTTCTGCCCAGCTGTTTACCCTCATGTTGGACACTCATTTTACATGGGCAGAGTCTCATAGTTGAAAAGTCTATTCATGCCTGAGACCTTTCAGATTGGACCAAGTGAAGGAGATGAGTAAGTAGTAATTTTTTTTCATGCTGGCACATGCTGGCTGCTGGCTATATACATGGGGTGGTGCTATCAATGTATTTACAATGCTGCTCTCCGGTGACTCCTGCGGTCATAGTGAAATTTGTGCATTATCTGTTTTAATCACCACCTCTGAGGCCAGACTGAATCTTCCCAAAGTCCAAGAAAGTCTTTTTCATTTATTTCAACATGGCTTGGATGAGATCTTTCACATTTATGAGCATAATTTGATGCTGTTATTGATACCTTGGCAAAGTGCGTACCTAGATCTGTCGTTGCAGCATGGGGGATATTTTATACCTACTTTGCTCTTGTTTAAAACCTCCTAACAGCTGTGAGGCCATAAAAAATCAACCTCATCCCAAGTCAAAACTGAAATGCTGAAACTCCGAAACAGCTGTATAAGGGAGTAGAAAATAGATCTTCCCCTTTGTCCTGAGACTTCGTGAGTACCAGTAACTCAGCATTTTCTCTGTCAAGGGCTTCCCCCTCCCTTTCACTTTGGAATTTCCTCCTCTTTGGCTTTTGTCCAGGACCTGTCTTCAGAGTGAGATATAAGGTGCATTTATTTGCTTTAGCTTTTGCCTCCTTTTTTTAATTATTTGTTTTCCTTGGTCTAAGGAATGTATGTTCTTCAGTGCTGCAAACAAACAACTCCCTGCTGCAAAGAAAGGTGCTGCACTGTGGAGCCTGGTCCATGCAGCATGATGTACAATCTTTTCCTCTATCAGCCAAACGGACAGCACAGGCTCCTGCTCTGGGTGAGACCCTTAGTCACTGTCAATGACCGGCACGTGCAGATTTGCCAAATGGAGACCCTTATATTTTTCTCCTGTTGTTCTGGCTCCTTCTCTTGTTTGCATTACATCTTTCACCTGGGCCTGAGGTAGGATCTGCCCTTCTTTTTATGGGTCTGGAGACATCAATGCAGTATTACAGAATTGCCGAGGTTGGGAGGGGCCTCTGGAGATCGTCTAGTCCAAGCCAGCTGGAGAAGGATGTTCAAGGCCATGTCCAGTCAGGTTTTGAATATCTCTGGGGACTCCACAACCTCTCTGGGCAACCTGTTCCAGTGTTCAGCTACCCTCACAGCAAAAAAGAGTTTTCCTCTGTTCAAACAGAATTTCCTATATTTCAGTTTGTGCCCATTGCCTCTTGCCCTGTCCCTGGGCATCACTGACAAGACCCTGGCTCCATCTTCTTTTCTCCTTCCCCATCAGGTATTTATAAACATTGATAAGAACCTCATGAGCTTTCTCTTCTGCAGGCTAAACAACCCAGCTCTCTCACTCTCTCCTTGTATGAGAGATGCTCCGATCCCTTAATTACCTTCATGGCCTCCACTGGGCTGGCTCCACTATTTTCATTCCGCTCTTGTCCTGGGGAATCCAGTACTGTTCACAGTACCCAAGATGTGTTTCACCACTTCTGAGTAGAGAAGTACCACCTCCCTCAACCTGCTGGCGGTATACTTGCAAATGCAGCTGTGGGCCTCCTCTGCCACAAGAACACATTTCTGGCTCATGTTCAACTTGTTGTCTACCATGCAACATTTTAATCACCCTGACCCCGTCAAAAATTATGGCCTGATGAATGAGTGTATGAAGTCCCACTCTGTGGTTGGTCTTTGCGGAACAGGAGTCTATTACTGTTCCAGAGACTTTAGCTCAAGGACTAGTATCTCCTGGTTTTTCATTCAGGATATTGCCCACTCCAGCTCTGGAGTCCCCATGACCAACAGAAGCACAAGTCCACTTGTCCCCATCTGTTTGTGGAGCTTACACAGAAGATTAGTCTGTGGGGAGGCAAGTCACTTCAAAGGGCCTATTTCTTTCCTTTGACTATAACGGATGGTTAGGGTGGTAGCTTGGATAGAGACATTCATATGAGATGCATCTGTTTACTCGAAGGAAGCCCAGCCATAAGCTCCTGGGTCCCAGTTAAACAGGAATATAACTATTCATTTTAATTATCAGTTCTCTCAGGCTTTTTGCAATGAATCTCTATAGCACCTTGCTTGACACAGGTCTCATCCCAGTGTTGGCCTCCGGGCACTGCCACACAAGGTAGAGGATGAAATTACTTCCCACCAAGGCAAAAGTACAGAAATAGGTGTCTTTCTGTTCAGGGAACCGTCTGTTTGCTGTCTTCACATGAAAGCTGTGTAACCATGTAAACAGAGTTGGGATTTTTGTCTGATTGCAGCAATATGCCCATTTGTTGTTTTTCCTATTAACCTTCCAGTGATGGAGCAAAGATATTAGGAAATGAGCTACATGAAAGAATTCTGAATGATATTCCCTATCAGATCTGGCTTTCCTGAGGTATGTTAGAAATGAGCCTTTCAAACAGGGGGAGGGTTATTCATCAGAGTCCTTTAAAACTTGGAATTCACAGGTCAAAATGAATGTGTGTCTCTCTCTCTTTCTCTTTCAAAAGATTATCTGAATAAAAGAGGACATGTTGACCTTGGAAATTACCTCCTTCTGTTCCTGAAGGAGATGAGAGGCAGAAGGAAGAGGTTAGAAGTGCGAAGTGCTTTGGGGTTTGGATGTTGAACACTCCAGCCTTGTGTTGCAACACATTTGTTAAACAACACAAGTGATGAAAAATAGCATTCTTCTGCTCACAGTCCCTTAATCAGCCTTCACATATGACAACAGGACTGCGAATCATGACTAGCTATTAACAATTAAATAGGAAAAAGGGTGACCTGATGACCCCAACGGTGCTGGAAGAAATCTTGCAAAGCATCTAAGACTTGGCTTGGTGCTAACCACTGCAGACAACAGCATCTGTACAAAAGGATCATGTCAAAAATAACCAACATTAAAAAAGCATTAGTTCTGAGCAAACCTAATTAACAGCAGGGTCTGTTTCTTTCATTTTCCAACCTGCCTTACGATAAGCCTTTATTCAAATTCCAGAGAAGCCAACAGAAAGATTTCTAGTAACTGCATGCGTGGATACTTTGCAATGCCTGGCAAACCAGACAGTGCCTACTCTAGCAAATATCACTACAAGAAAACCGTTGACCAGACTTTGCAGGTCTGACCCAGGCAAATCTGCCACTGGATGGGTCAGAGGCATGGGACAAGCTTTATTTCATTTTATATATTGATAAATATTTCAATTGTCACTCAACAAGGGCAAGTCTCCTGAGTGCTGTCATAGGCTCATGTGAATATCTCAGACACACTGTCTGAAATGACCTGAAACACCCATGTTTAGGGAACTGAGTCACACAGTTTCCAACAACGTAAGTGTTTATGTGTGAGCTCTGTGTGCTCAGCTGAGTTGTCCACACTTTGGTGTCTAGTGTAATTTGAAATACCCTAAGGCATCAGAAACATTGGGCTCAATGATGGGACACAGGAGCTAGAGGAGAATTATATAGTTATGGAATAGCAACTGGAGGTCATGAGGTATGTCCTGGGGATCTCAACTGGAGCTAGAATCACAGAATCATAGGTTGGAAAAGACCTCTAGGATCATCTAGCCCAACTGTCAACCCAACACCTCCATGCCTACTAAACCATGTCAGCAAGTGCCACGTCTACACATTTTTTGAACTCCTCGAGGGATGGTGGCTCCACCACCTCTCTGGGCAGCCTGTTCCAATGCTTGACCACCTTTTCACTAAAGAAATTTTTCATAATATCCAATCTAAACCTCTCCTGACACAACTTGAGGCCATTTCCTCTTGTCCTATCACTAGCTACTTGGGAGAAGAGACTGACATGCACCTCGCTACAACCTCCTTTCAGGCAGTTGTAGAGAGCAATAAGGTCTCCCATCAGCCTCCCCTTCTCCAGACTAAACAATCCCAGTTCCCTCAGCCACTCCCCATCAGCCTTGTTCTCCAGACCCTTCCCCAGCTTCATTGCCCTTCTCTGGACACGCTCCAGCCCCTCAATGTCTCTCTTGTAGTGGGGGGCCCAAAACTGAACACAGCATTCGAGGTGCGGCCTCACCAGTGCCGAGTACAGGGGCACGATCACTTCCTTACTCCTGCTGGCCACACTATTCCTGATACAAGCCAGGATGCCATTGGCTTTCTTGGCCACCTGGGCACACTGCTGGCTCATGTTCAGCCAGCTGTCAACCAGCACCCCCAGGTCCTTTTCCGCCGGGCAGCTTTCCAGCCACTCTTCCCCAAGCCTGTAGCGTTGCATGGGGTTGTTGTGACCCAAGTGCGGGACCCAGCACTTGGCCTTGTTAAAACCTCATACAATTGACCTCGGCCCATCGATCCAGCCTGTCCAGGTCCCTCTGCAGATCCTTCCTACCCTTGAGCAGATCGACACTCCCACCCAATTTGGTGTCATCTGCAAACTTACTGAGGGCGCACTCAATCCCCCCATCCAGATCATTGATAAAGATATTAAACAGAACTGGCCCCAAAACTGAGCCCTGGGGAACACCGCTTGTAACCAGCCGCCAACTGAATTTAACTCCATTCACCACAACTCTCTGGGCTTGGCCATCAAGCCAGTTTTTTACCCAGCGAAGGGTACACCTACCTAAGCCATGAGCCGCCAGCTTCTCTAGGAGAATGCTGTGGGGAGACAGTGTCAAAGGCTTTACTAAAGTCCAGGTAGATAACATCTACAGCCTCTCCCTCATCCACTAGGCAGGTCACCTGGTCATAGAAGGATATCCCTAGACACCTAGACACCCTAGACAGGTAGAACCCGGGTAGAACCCTAGACGCCTGTGGGTGCAGAACTGGATTGAGCCCAAGATGTGAGCTCCTGTTACAGTCAAGAAAGAACCTAGTCAATACATAAATTTAGATTTCCTATACCTGTGAGCTGAATCCCTCTTCTTGCTTTGGAATACCTAATATAATAAGTATTATTACTTTTAATTTGCATAATAGAGACAGGCAACCTGCTGGTGAAACTGAATTTCCAGGCTTACTAGGTAGTCTACTCCAGGATTTGAAAAAAAGAGTTTCCTTTCTGCAAAAGTTTCAGGACAGTGCTGCTGCAGTGCCAAGATGTGTAGACCGATGTACATGCAGACACACGGAGTATACTGCAAAGACAATCTTATATACCATCCTGGCCTCTTTGGGCTCAAAGCTAGGACTGCCATACTCTTGTACAGCAAATTACAGTTCTTCTTCCAAACTGTTAATAATTTTAACTTGTTTAGAATTTTCCCCACCAGAGCATGACTCAGTCTTGCCTGAGTTTAGTTGTCTAAAAGCTGGACATCTATTCTATGCACGTTTTCTGAGCTCTCTCTAAAGTCAATGGAAAGGGACAGGCCTCATCTGCAGGAGATAAGTCACCCCACTCATATGTTCTGGTTAAACTTTCTCCTAAAGGACCTAATGCCCTTCCCTTGAGTAGAGGGGAAGACTATCTGCTTGGATCTTCTACCTTACTGTGAGTTCTTGATCTATTTGCTCACTTACAAGAGTCTATGCCCAAGTGCAAACCAGCTAGTGGCTAGCTGCCACTCCAAAAGGACCAAACCTTATAAAATTCCAGGCTGTTTCAAGTTAAATGAAGGCCATCCATACAACTGGCATCGTCTAGACATTTAGCTTCTAACCTTCAGATGACTAGAGGCTCATGAATACATTCCTCATTAAAGGTCACAGCAACCATCAGTACTACACGTCTAGCATTTTATGCAGTATACCATGTGTTCTTTTTGTAAGAGAGGATGACATGCTTAGAGACATGGGCACTGGCACTATTTTTCTACTGTCATTAAACCTCCTGTTGTTTTTCAACTTCCCGTGCTTCTAAAAAAAGTCTCAACCCTTATTTTTGGGTTATGACTGCACCATGTCTACCACGAGGGTGGCAGCCAGGCCCAGGGCAGCTGGATGTTGAGATGCAGAAGCTGTTTGCCATGGTGCCAGTTTCACAGGTAAAGTCATATGAAACACTAAGGCAAGCACCAAAATAAGAAATCCCATTGAGTCAGGCTGATATATTTCAGTCTGACTTCAAAAGACACTATGCACTTAGTAAACTGTGGAACTATCTGGAGGCATTTTATAATACAATCCAGAAAGCCAGCTGGGTAGAATTACCACAGTTGTAAAATTAAATGAAGAGGACAGTTCCCAAAGATTTCTCCCAGGACTGCTGTGAACAGTTTAATTGTCAAAGTGAAGGAATTAAGCTAGCCAAAGGATAACTAGCACAGAGGTAGAATAGGTGTCTGCAAATATTTGCAGACAAAGGCAAGGAGTGACAACAAAAAGAGTTAAATGCCATAAGGAGCAGGTTAAAAACTGAGAAGAGAGTGAGCAAAACATCCCATCATTGAGATCTTTTTATTCTGTGTAATTTATCAGCAGACATTGCCACTCAGGGGATAAAAAATTGGAAGAGCTGCTCAAGATACTTCCATAGACCACTAAAAGTTCAGCCATTTTAAAGTAGGTTTGTAGCTTCAAAATGGAAACGTTAAAATATTTTCATTATATTTTATCAATATTTTAATGGATTTAATTTTCTATGCTCCTTTAAAAAGACTGGATTTTGAGTTGATGGAGAATGTCAGTCATTGTTATTTCATCTCTAATGTTATAAAGGGAATATAATCATCAAAAGTCTCAAGAGAATAACAAATAAAATTTTTATGAAGAAAATATTAATTTAGAAATTCTCTTTTTATTTAAAACAATCTAGTCTGAGAAATCTTTACTTGCGTGTAAAAGTGGACTTGAAAGAGCTGCAGAAAACGTAATAGAAAATATACTTTCCCAAAGGAACCTCTATGACCTTTTCCTGTTCTACGTTTTAGACTGGGTGCCCAGGTACTGTTTTCTGGTTACTTGTGGCGATGAAAACTAAAATTACATGTTGATTTTGATAACCTCAAATCCAGAAGACATTACATAACCATTAATTTGAAAGTGCTTCTGAACTATGCAAATGGCAGAAATTTAAATAAATATTTTGGAACTTTGAGGATTGTTGTGTTTTTTCGATCCCTTCAAGTCTCCTCTTTTAACAAACAAACAAAAAACCCCAAAAAACAAATAGAAAAGAACAAAATTTAAATGCAGAGCAAAAGTTCTCTAATGGTACAAAGGGAAAGGAGAACAACAATGGAGAAAAGAGAATAAAAGAGAAATTGGGAACAAAACTAGAAATTGTATACATGAGACAAAAGATAATGAGCAGAGAAATTTGGAACAAAACTAGAAATTCAATTAGTATTTTTAATAAAATATTTTTATTTTAGCTATTAAAAAAAAAACCAAAACACAAACCCAAAACCTTTCCATTTTGATAAAACAGATAAATGAGGAAACATTCCTTAAAGCCAGCTTGAAAAAAACTAAGCACCTGAAGTGTTAATCATAATGGAAAAGGAATAAGAATGGGCCTGATCAGATCTAAGTTATTTTTAGTGCCCTGCTGTAGTGTTAATTAATGAGGAAATTTTTCGAAGCTTCAAACCATAGTTAGTGATGGGATCCACCTGATTATTTGTGGACAGCTACGCCCAAGCTAATCAACTGGCTTAATCATCATTTGTACTTGAGGGAGATTTAATGGATTTAATGTATGATTTGTCCAAAGCAGAGGTCTAAAATGGGACTGATGAATCAGGCTGTAGAAACTGTCATTTTTCTCCTTTGGGTTTAAGTGAGAGTCAAGATGACAAGTTTGTCTTTAGAGGTTTTCATTGTAAAATTAGAGAAGATTAATCCCATCTTTTGTTGCCTTCAGCACCTCATGTGCAAAATCCTTCATGGACATTAAACACAAGAAGTCTGTTCAAAAGAAGACTTGCAGTACTTATAGTATTGTCTTTCACAGAAAACTGGCAAGTACATAACTGATTTTAAAGTGATGTTAATTTTGTACTGGTCAAGGTCTTAGAAGTTTGCTTAGAATGAATAGCTAGCTAGCCCATAACCTTAGTCTGAAATTTGTACAAATTTGGATGCATTCTTTAAGTTTTATTACTTTAACATTTTTTGTTGCAATCGAAAAATGGAAGAGACCAGAGGAAAAGAAACTTAACGGTTGCAAATCCCTCCTCTTTTTTCCAGCTATCTGTAAGAACCAGGAAATCTGTCTGAAAAGAGAGGCTGAGTTACACAGTCCAGGATGACTTGTAAAACTCATTCCACATCTCTAACGAAAAGGATCCTTTCCAGACAGTTGAAAGTGGTCAGATTCATCAAGCTCCTATTCCTCATGTCCTTTCTTACAAACAAATCCGTCTCCAGGAACCCAGGGAGTTGACGAACTTATATAAAGAAAATGACTTGGAGAATTAACCCGTGGTTCCTAGGCCTTCATTACTGGCAGAAGAACTGGAATCTTTTGATTGCACCACTATTAATCAATTTAACGGCAATACAGTCATGCACTTGGTTATGAGGTCACCTTGGGTTACTAGCTGAAGCACGGAATGACCTCAGACCTTACTAAACTGCTAAGGGGAGTTTGGGTAACATACTTACATGTTTTCATTACATTTTGGAGAAGCCCAAGGAGGGGAAGGTGGGGGGGGAAAAGTTTGCTATGTGCTTTTTCTATTGGTTTTGCTCTTATCCTAATTTGGTTAAACACCTGCTGTCTAATTGAAACATTTTTCCGTAACTAAAAGAAATGTGACTTTTTTTTTTTTCTGGAAAACAGGAAAGGAATGGCTTGGGAAACAGAAAGCCAGCAGTATAAATCTTATCCCTTCCAATATCTCAACGGGTGTAGTGCTCCTTGCCACTCGTATGAACTCAGAACTTTTGAGTTTAATTTTAGATGTTCATTTGTATTGGGTCAGTTCATGCATAAATGCTGTGACAGAGTCCTGGCAAATTAGCTGATCTCCTGGATATTCTGTTGGATTAATTATAGTCTAAGATTTTTTTGCTGGTTATAAATGCAACTTGGATTTCAATGCCCTCATTTTCTGGATGTTAGCTTTCTTAGCTCATTTTAAGAAATGCTTTAAAATAGCTGTATGGGTCTTTCTTTTATTTTATAAATGTGCTAATAGCATTTAGAATGGTATGTATTATTCTTTTAACCATATTAAGATCTAACCTCACAGGTTTGTTCAGGGTTTTTTTTTTTAAAGAAAAGAATATCATTGAAATCATTGTGAGAGGTTTTTTTATAAATAGTTTGGGGTACAGTCTTTTATTAGAAAATGTTTTCTAATCCTCTACCACTTCCATAAAATGAAATTTCCCTAGAAGAAGTTAGCAGGAAAGAAACATTAAAGACTCTCTTTCCAGACTTCAGATAAATTGGGAAAGATCCTTACATGAAATATATAATCATAGAACTTATTTACACTGTTGGAAGAAAGTTGACATTATGATCAATTTTTACTTTTCCCATTAGTTTGCCTTGTAACTAACTACACAGGGAGCCAAGAGAAAGATTTCTCAATCTGCTTCAATTCAAGACAGATCAATTCAGGGGGAAAAAAAAAAAAAAAAAGAAAAAGAAAAAGAAAAAAAGCATGAACTAATTTCTGTAATAATGACTCAATGCTTTCCATTTACAACTGAATAAAACTTAAACTAAGCTTTAACACTTTCTGTATCATTTTATATTCCATCATTTGTTTTATTTTCTCTGTTGTAAGCATATAAAGTATGCTTGTGGTTTTCAAAGCAAAGAAAGAAAGTAAATACTGTGTTTTCATATAGATAGGTCCTAGAATCCAGATCTTAATGTCAGCATTTCTACTAATTTTGCTTGCATATTCTGTGGGCTCCTATACGCTGCATCAGATTGCTTTGAGAACTACACTTCTGTAAGACAATGCCTTCCCCTGACATAACAGCGGAGTGCAAGCATAAAAACCTGACTGTATCTGTCAGAGCAACTTGGGCCAGGATCATCCCTCCAAGACAGGATGCTAAAATAAGTACAGAAGGAAAAAGTAGAAGAAACTCAGACAGTATAGAGTTATTTTTCCTCACCACACCCTCCCAGCTTTCAGCAATCGACTTTATAGACTTCCTCAGAAAATCATGTTTAAGTCTCCGCTGGATTTCTCCCTTGTGATGTGGCCTAACCCTGTTTCAGTGCATTTCTGTTTTTCCTTTCAGAACATCTGGAAGCAACGAGTCGCTTACTTTTTTCAGAGGAGTGTGAAAAAGGGCTGCCTTTTGCCCTCTGATCACAGTGGCCACCACTAACCTGCTAGTGCTGGTGCGCCAAAAAGGATTTCGGAATCCACTTGATCTATACCCCAGTCTGTAATCCTGATCCACCTCTGTTTCCTTGGCCTTGAATCAAAGTGCATTTCATTGGCATTTACACTGGGATCTTCGAGCGAGTTGAAAACGATGAACTAGATCTCTCTGATTTTAATAGACATTTTTATTAAAAAAAAAGACAATTTCAGCTGCTTAATAAGTGACACAACTTTAGCAAAGAATTGTGACCAAAATAAGTATTATTAGATAAGTTTAGAAAACTTTTGTCAAGTAGATCCAAGGAAATTAAGATATATTAGTTCTACCAGGTAAGACTTCGATTTGACTATAGAGTGCTCTTTGCTTCCCAGGCCCCCTTTCATATGAACTCAGAGGGATACTCAACCAACATTTCAGTTCAAACTAAATAACACCTGAAACTCTGCCTGTGTCTCACATTGAGCATGATGCTTTGCTGGAGCTTCTCAGAAAGGACGTCCCCAGGGAAACACCCAGCCCCCTCTTAAACAGGAGGTTTCTCCCAGGAGAACCACACGGGATTCATCTGATGAAACATGAGCATCCACAATGAAGATGTAGTTATACCTGAACCTCTGCTTTATCTTTATATTTGGAGGACACTGAAGCAATCCAGTCAAGGCCATCTGGGCTGTAATTAATGTCTTTACAAAATTTGTATTTACATTTTTTCAGATCTGCTCAGTAAGAGGGGTTCTTTTTCTCCAGTACCTATAGGGAAGCTCAGGTGTCCTAGCCCCGCTATAAGTACCCACCCTGCAGACATGAAAAGTAGGATTTTTGCCGGGATTACCATCCCAGTCGACTATTTTGAATCTAGCAGTTCCTTCTCTCCTCTGTCCCTGTCCTTTCATCCATTTTCTAGCACTGGCATTTTCACAGAGTAATTCTGGCTGATTTGCGCATAGATCTCCAGCAAAGGCAAAGTGATACCTTCTCCACCCCTTTTTTCCAGGCTCCTTCCAGCAAAGAGATGATAGGGGTATAGAAGAACCCAAAGCCACACACCAGGAGCCATATGATTGCTGCTCTGTCACAAAAGCTGGACAACTAATTCAGTTCACTCTTTATAGTCCTCTTCCATACTTGCTCCTCTATGAAGCTCCTCATGAGGCCTTTCTCCAGAAGACTTGTTCACAGCTCTTCCTTTATTCCTTGACTCTGTTTTGCCATTGGAAAAAGAGCAATTTCATGTACTGCCCTTTTTTTCCCAGCAAGCTTTCTGGTAAGTGGCTTTTATCCCTCAGGTGATGATCCCTGACAAGCTCTGGTGCAAACAGCAGTGGGGTCATGCCAGAAGAAGCCTGCCACAGGGTTACCACAACTCAGTGCTGTGACCTGGGATTTAAAGAGTCAACTTCACAATGCCTATTGCTTTATCAGGTTTTTAAAGAGGTGTACAGCTGGTTCAGTATGCAACATGAATGTCTGGCATTTATCTGACTACAAGCTTCAGGGAAAAAAACAATCTGATTCAAATCATCCTGGAGAAATGCACGGTAACATCATACGGTAATGTTTTATGTAGTAAAACTACTGTAACTAGAGACTGAATCTGCTATCAGTTGGTGGCTTCCTACCAATTTTTTTCTGTATTTTTAATCAAAAGACCTAGATATACTACTCCATATTAAAGTCTAGCCCCTGTGGATATTTTCTTGATTAAGCAAAGACATTTTTAGCTCAGCACTTGGCAAAAGAAAAATCATCTGAAACTATCGATCACAGAAAGCTTAACAAGTTAGAAAAATGTTTGGACAAAGGGAGAAGGCAATAATAATAAATTGCATCTGGGTTGATAACCTCTTTGCCAACATCTTCAGCCAGCTGGAATCGGAAATGGCAGTGATATGAAGCTCTGTATACACAGTGGTTACTAAAACTTAAAGCAAAAATAATGTACAGTAAATACTGAAAATATGACTTGGTGATCACTGTACTTTTTTTTTAGAAATCAGAGTCTAAGAAGTGCCTGTAAAATACCTATTTGCAAATTTTTCTGTAGGAAAAGCTAATGCTGTTGCCCATGACATGTGAAACAGTGCCACCCTAGGTCATGGATAAGGGGTCACGTTGGAGATAGCAGGTCATACAACGGAAACGTTCATGGTGCAGGTTACAGCTGCCAAACATCTCCTAGCGGGGCCTTTTCTTCTGGGTAAAGCTCCTTTAGCAGGGCCTGGCAGTGCTGCACAGAGCTGGGATCTCCCCGTTCATCTTCCAGGAATGGAGGAAGGTAAGTCAGAAGTAAATTGAGGGAGCCTCATACTCAATGTAGGAGACGTGGCAGCTGCAAGCTACTCAAACAATGGACATTGCATTGGTATGCGATCATTTATGCCCCAGGTCAGTGACGCTGTGCAGTACAAATCAATGGCACCCTGATGTCAATGAGATTTAAACATCTTGTAAACTGCTGCATGGTTTCATTTAGGCTCTAAGCCTAAACCCTTGTACCGCCCTTTCATCAGGGCACGTTTATTATCTGCCAAAAACTCTAAAAAAAAAAGGGGGGGGAAAGAAAACTAGTTAATAGCACAGGGGAATAACTTCCTAGAGGATATCTCCGTATCTACTCACTAGCCATGGGAGAAACACCTTATTCTCTCCCACCTACTCACCCATTTATTGATCCATCTTCCTGTGCCTGCCATCCACCAGTTCGAGCAAAGCTGGAACCAGCTGGGATCTGTTAACTGCCTTGGGCTGCTGCAGTTTCACACACGTGGTTCACGTCAAGCACACGCTTAACTGTTTTCCCTGAACAGTGGCTGTGACCTCTAACACTCGATCTTACATGCTGGACAATTGCAGGTGCCATTCACCTTGGAAATAGCAGTGGATTTCTAACAACTGTTAGGAAGAAGCCTTTTCATGCTGGACAGGCGTCTCCAGCTAGTTCAGACTCCTGGGAGGTAGTATAGCCCACTGCTTAGGGAACCTGACCACAAGAAAAGAACAAAAAATCCAGAATGGACTTAATTTTAAGTCCATGTTTTAACTGGTTAATGAATTTAATTTAATTTTTTAAAATTACTTTAATGGTTTAATTTAAAATGTTTAATTCAAAACTTCCTTTTCCTTTCCTAAGCACTTTCATGAAATAGCACTTGGTAACCCACTGCAGAGGTTATGGCTCTGTATGTACGTCCATGAAGATGTAACTAGCATTGATGTACAAGCTAACAGAAACTGCATCTTAAATCCAAGGGTTTGGGGAGAAGTTTGGTACCTACCGCTCATGCTCAAATGCTTTTTTTTTTCTCCTTCAATATAAAGCTGCTTATCTGCAGATGTGTCAGACCATTACTGCTGCATGTAAAAGCAGGTGCACTGCAGTTTCAATAGGCAAGCGTAAGTGTGCAAAAATACGTTTGGCATGGCTGTTCTAAATGGTTTAAATTTAAAAACCAACTTACTCATGATGCATTGCCATGACTGCCAGGAATAACTGACCCCTGAGATGAAAACTCCTAGTCTAATTTTAAGGTCAGTGCCTTTTCATTTTAAATCCCATTTTGTTTAATTGAAAACATGTCCCTTTTCAGCTAAATCAATGCTCCAAAATGGGCGAACATATAAATATTATCATATAACTTATAACATATAAATATAAACATCTAAATAACATATAAATTAACATATAAATTATTATAATCTCTATGATTATTTTGGTTTGGGGGGGGTAATTACATCATGACTGTACTCATCATGATATCTGATCAAAAATGGCCCTGAGGTGACCAAGAATAATGTGAACTGTTTCTGTAACACTGATTAGGAAGCCTGGAAGAGGGTGTGGACAAGGGCTGACTAAGCAGGACTTACGCCCTGAAAGAAAAAGAGATAGTGTTAGCGTGGGCATTGTGTCCTGCGGGCTGAATTTGGCCTGCTAGAACAATTATTGCAGCTCTGCCTGGATCTCTGGCTTTTCTTTCCACATCTCTTTAGCACGTGCCTACAAATGCATCTGCCACAGGACCTGAAGTTTTGTACCCCCAGCTCCATGAAAAAGCTGAGGCCGGTCCTATGCCAGGAGGGCACACGCTTATCCACATACGTGATGGACATGGCACACGTCTTGCGATATCACCAAAATCACACTTTTTACACCACCAGCAATACTTGCACCTGAAGGGGCATCCTTCCAGCCACATGGAGGGACAGGGATGGAGGACTGCTGCACGTCTCTGTAAAAAGCTAGGACAGACTACAGTTGGGATTCACCTACTCCAACCAACACTTCCATCTGATCTGGTCACCCTTGGCTCCCTTTATACTTCATGGAGATGCAGTTAACACTGTGAAAGGAGTTTAAGTTGCAGAACATCTCATCTTAAAGGAGATGTTCAAAAGAGATCAGCTGAATCACACCCAAAAGTGCCCGTTTCTCTCCTTTGACTAGAAAAAGAGGCTGGGAAGATGGTTTTAAATGTAGGTACATACAATACAGACATACGTCTGTCTTTGATCAGCTAAATCCCACTGTATTAAGTAGCAAAATAGCTGTTACTGACATCAGAAAACTAAATGTCATCAAGTTGTTTGTATAACTTCAAGACAAGGAGTGCTGTAAGGGAGGCTTTGAAAGATCAATACAGCACCTGTAAAGATGTTTGCAGGCAGCTCCTCCTGTATTACAGACAGCATGGCAGGAATTGCACGTGCACTCTCTAAAAATACAGAAAGTAGTAGATAGAAATGGGTACAGAAAGCAAGAAGGAGCCTCATGATACTAAATTAAACATAATATCAAGACTGTGCAAACATGGATATAAAACAAAAAATCTCAGTTTCTTTCCTGATTATACATGACATTGATCATAACCGAACACCTCTAAAAAATTAGGTCAATTAAAGTTAGCACAGGAGAATGGGAATGGTGAAACAACTGGATATTTAAAAGGACTCTTTTAAGAAGAACTGTATATTCTTCCACATTTTCTGCCTGAGCCAGGATTTAAAGAGAAAATATGTATTAGTCTTTGTCTGGAGAACACACAGTACTTTACAAAACTTTGGCTTGATCTTTAGCTCCTCTAAGACAGCATTGCTCCCCTTATAACAAGTGCTCGTAATGTTAATTGACACCAGCTGAAAATTCAGTCCTTTGGGTATAGCTCCTCTGAGATTCATTTTGCCGTTGTAGTTCAAAACCAAGCAGGTTAGAATGTGCTGTTGATTTTTCCACAGAAAACACTGGGTTTTGGTAAAAACTCATTCAGCTGAAAAATGAAAGCTTTTGGCTAAAGCCTGAAAATACACATTTGGAAAATGTGTGGCAGTTTCTCATTGGACTATAACACCAATATTTTCTGTACCCACTCACTTCCCTGGACACCAAATACCTCATAGTTTCAGCTCCCTGAGAACATCATGAGACCACTTGGCACTGCAGCATCATGGGAGATGTAGTTTAACTGAAAAATTTGGCCCATACCCACAAAAGGGGACTTGAGGTACCAAAAATACAATTCCCACAAGGTCCTACTGTTGTTTGTCCTTGGGAACATTTGTGGTCTTTAGGTATTTCCTTTTACTGCAAATGTTGAAATATGCCATGGAAAGGAAACACTTTTTGGAAGGATGAAAAAGTTCTTTGGCCAAGAATCTTAATATTCTATCAGAAAGCAGTTTGAGTGGAAACATTTCAACAAAGCTCCACAGAGGCTTTTTGAAGAAGATACTGTAGAAAACATTGCTTAGCTGATGGTGATTATTGAGTTGTCTTCCAAAAAAATAATTATGAGAAAAGCTGTTGTAATAGAAGGTGCCTCTACTTCGGATAGCATAATTTTATGATTTGTTATATTGCAGATCAGAAGCTGAAAACTGAAAAGAGGTTTGTTTAATTTTCCTTCAGCCTTTCTAGAGTCATATCTTCAAGGGGTGGACAACCTCCTCCAGTTTTATTGCTGTGTAAAAGTTAGGACATTGGATATATTAATGATGAACAAACATGGTCAAACTGTCCTCCCCTCTGGGCTTGATCATTAAATGAAGACGATGCCGATCACTTGACTGGCATCAGCACCTCCTATGCCCCCCTTCACTCTGCTCAAACTTATGATGGACTTCAGGTGCTCCTCAGATTAAACTATATTCAGTCATCGTGATAGAAGCAAGTGCATTGCTTTAGCAAACAAAAATGCAGTAGATCGTATTTCCTTTATGGAGCTCCTTGTAATTTCCTTAATATAAAGAAATAACGAGTAGCAGAATTTCACTGTGAAGCAACAGCACTGAAAAATCACCATTCCTACATTTCCCTCAGTGTTCTTTCAAAACTGAAGATGAGAAATGAGATGCGGCACCATGATTACACGCTAACAGCAAAAAAGAGATGCTGGCAGTTGCTGAAAGGGATGCTTGAATACGATTCATGGCAGACAAAGTAGACAAACCTTTTGTGAAAGAATGGCTTAAGCATGCTTGCCTATACTGCAATGCAGTGAATACTGTGCTGATCACAAATTAAGATGTCTTTGGGAATTTTATGTCTGCAAGGACCAGGACCACGGTTTCCAGCATCACCTGGAAAACGGTGTTTCCATCCTAATGGTACCCTCTGGGACTACTGTTACATGGTTCAGGCGAATAGAGGCCTAGCTAGGACATAGATCCTCTCACTGCTTGGGCTTCCCATGTTCTCCAGGTGTTTTCCAGCCAAAATGAGATTACAATGTCATGACAGGACATGATGTTTTGGCCGTTAAGTGATCAAGAAGTCTCTCTCCTTAGAAACTGGTGCACTAAGACTCACATGAATTCTGCACAGGGCAATTGCATCACTCTATGTTCAGAGGGGACCTCTGTAAGCCAGTTTCAAGTATGCCTGTATTAATACAGACAGATGTTTATCTCACTTTCTCATAAAGACATCCACTGATGGAAACCCCACATCCTTTCCAGGAAACTCATTCTAATGTTTCCCACTCTTCAGCAGCAGAAAGATCCCCTTGTTATCTCATGAGAGCACAATATTCTCAAAGGGTCTGTGTCTGGAAGAGCTCTGTGAAGGAGGGTGTGTTTCTTGGATGCTTTCTCTGTCTAGGAGGTAAAAAGAGGAGTATTTTTATTACAGCTTTTAAGTATTCCCTTGTTTCCAGTCCATATAGGATTCCTGGATATGCAACTTGTCTTCCACTTACCAAAAAACCCACCCACAAAACCAATAAGCACTAATTAATTTCCACTTCTCATAACAGTCAACTAACTTGATTAAGGGTGACCACACTTTAGCCAGGCCCTCCCTGGTTGCTTTTTAGCCTGGCAGCAATACAATTCTTGGTGAATCACAGCACAGAAAGCAGCCGATATGGATGGGCTGTATCATTCCAGAACTACTCGAAAACTCGCTGAATAGAGATGGACCGCAGCCATGAAGTTACAAAACATAAGATTACTTCTTCCAGGAAATATCCCAAGACAGAACAAACTGATCAGTCAGCACTTTCACTATGATCTGAGGAAGAACAATTTGGTCTTTCCCAGTTTCCCTTCAACATTCACAGAGATTATAAAGAGCCGACAAGCTTCAGGATAAGGGATGAGGTCATGAACATCCTGTAAAGCCCTCTCTTGCAGTCATATCAAAAACACTGACAAGTAAGTTGACTTCTTGGAGATGCCCAGCACCTGCCTCCTGTAGGTTTCAAAAGAAGCCACACGATCTCCGACTGTCAGAGCTCTGACAGCAGCATCCCACCAGTGCCCCTGGTTGTCAGGATATGGCTCCCTCTCCCATGCCCAACTGGGTTATTGTCCTCCGACCTCTCATTTCCTGGATCGGAGGAGAAGACGTCAGATTTTTGGGTGGGGAAGGGAGTTAATGTTAAGCAAACCTAATCTACAGTATAAACCTTGCTCCGTGGGTTCAAAGAGCGTGTCAGAGAGTGTTTGGGACACAGTGATAGCTCCAGAACAGACCCAGACAGGACTGTTGTACTGCTTACAAAGGTAAAACACATCCTGGCCTTGGCAGTGCCTGCCACCATCACACGATAGGAAATGGATTTTCTGCTGGTGCTTGTAACCCAAGCCTTTTCCATTTTTAATCCCTTGATGACAAATATATTTCTAGACTTCCAAATTGTGCCTGTCAGCTCTATTCATTATATTTCTAAGGTGTGTCTGAAAATTGGCATCATTATTCCACTTTTACTTATTGCTAGGAAACTTTTTGTTTCTTGTGGGACAAGGCAACTTTTGGTTCTCCCTTTCCATACAGATACACTACACATGCTGGCTACATTTAGAAGAGACTGGACGTACAGAACACAAGTTCCCAATTTGAGGCCAGAAATGCAAGCCCTCAGTTTCTTGCACATTAAGTATGGGAAAAACTTTCTTGCTGGGATGTGTTGTGAGCCTAAGAGCTTTCTGCAAGAAAAGGTGAATTCATACTAGCAATGGAGTACAGAAAGGACTAATAGGAATCCCTGGAAATGGAAAGGCGGGTGTCTGGAATGATACAGGAATTTTTGTCTTGTGTAATCCACTGGTGCTGCTGAGAGGCAGTCTGGGGTTTTTTTCATGAGTAAATTAGAACATTGAAGAGGAAAGCATAATAATAAATCAGCCTAAACTGATCATAAGTTAATGTAGGCTGTAAGTTAAGAAAAGCTTCCTAGTAACAAGAGTGAATTTCTGAATAAGAACCTCCTCTTATAGTAATAAGGAAAACCAAGCTAAAGGAGGAAAAGGTGGATGACGTTGTGTTGCATTAACAGAGCTCCAAGGATTTCCATTTTAATTCTGTGGTCCTATCAGAGGCACCTTCAGCTCACCTTCATATGACCACTTCAGAGTGCGAGATAAGTCATTATTAGATACAACTGATGAAATATATCAGCAACCAAAAGGCAGCACATTAATAAAAAACAAGGATGCCACTAACTCTGACCATGGACCTGGCTTGCTGTATGGACTTGCCTGGAGATTCCTGCTGGCGAGGCCACTGCCTCTGCTGCCCCTACTGTCGTGCTTGGTTTCCCCTTGCCATAGGGAGCAGTTGGTCCTTGATGCTGACAGGCAGTAGGATACCCGAGTCTGTTGGAGTTGTCTTGTTCTGCTAACAAAATACTATCTGGAAAAGCTAGCATCTATTAGGAGGACACAGTTAAAGCAGAATATTATCCATTTACTCCACCTGGAGTTCCCCCTAACACCAGGGAAACCTCAGCCCAGGAGCCAACTCCCGAAATCCTTACTCAGATTTGCAAATCGCTCCAGACCAAGCATCTCTGACTAACTCTTTGGGAAACTTCTCTTTCTCCGTGCTGGAGTTTGATTTGGACGTTGGTCTCTGTTCCATGTTAGTCTCACAGTATAAGATACCGAAAACTGCTGCTTCGTTTTTCATTCATGAGTCTTTTCCGATTGGCCACCAGCCCATTATGTCTGCAGTGGTGTCCAGGTTTGGCAATTCTGATTCCAGAGGTTGGTCTGGGGTTTGTTTAGTTTTAGGAAAAGTGGTGAAGTGTAGAGGAATAGTAAATTCTTTTTTTGATTGATAGTATGGGAAAAATCTAAGCCAGCCTCAAAATGGAATTTGCTTGAGGTGGTGGCACTAACTGTAGTCTTCTGGCAGAACAGGTCTGAGCTCACATTACTGATAGAGGGTGGTCAGGGATCCTATGGTGCATCTTCACACTCATCCAAACTTGTCTCCAGTCAGTCAGAGGCCCTTTTAAACCAAGTGGTGAAATTAGTTTGGTCTTGTAATTTTACAGAGAAGATTAGAGGTGCTTTTCTGGTACCTCACTGAGCATTCCAAGGAGCTTACTCGGTAAGGCTCCATGCCTTATGCTAATCAGGACATCAGACTCAATGACCACAAGAGACTGAAAAAGGGTATCTGGGGGCATTATATGCAATTATGAACTATATCAAGCAACTTAATCTTTCCATTCCTCTCTGCATTTATGAGGTTTCATTTAAGACCATTAAGGACTCTTGTACCCTCTGTTACCATTAGGGAATCTTTCCAAAACATTGCTCTTCTTATGTATGTAAATCTTCTAATTTCTGACCTAGAATGTGTTCTGTTCTATGAATTTCTTTGTATGTTTGTACCACCAACATCCTTTATTATACATAGATTTCTGCCTTCCTAATATTCACATCTCTCAGGTACTTCTAGACTAAGCAAGAACAGGTATTGCAGTTTCCTCATCTCTAGCAGGCTCTTAATTTCCCTAATCAGTCTTATAGCCTTTATTGCATTTATTGCAGTCTGAATGGAATCTTTTTGAACAGACACGATCAGGATTATATTTGTTGCTTTAAAGAATAAGAATTTTGTACAATTTTATCTGTGCCTGACACATTGCTCTTAAACGTGCCCTGTCTGTTGTATGATCCAGCCTTATAAATGAGTTTTCCTTTTTCTTGTCTCTGTTCATTGCATCACATTTGTTCTGCAATTGGCAACTACATCCATATTCTTATCCTTCTCAGGTGCTTTAAATGATTGAGCTACAACTTTGCTGCAGAGAGATCCGATCTGATGATAGAAATGTGATGACAACAGCTTTCCTTAGTGTGTCCCATCCAGCCCTAAACCAAACCTTTTTAACATGTGTCACAAAAAGCTCACAAATTGGTTGCTTCTTATTTAAAAATAATGAATCCTGGATACTTTCTACGCTCACCAATTTTAATGTGTCCGTAGTTCACCCATAAATATGATCCCTTTTTCAGTTCTCCTGGTGCATGTGATGATTCTGCAGTGGTCCCCAACCACAAAGCTCCCTTGATTCTACAGTGCTCCTGTGGACTAATTCTTTATGGATTGCTGAAAGAAAGCAATCAAGTACACAGGAAAAAAATCAACTCTGATTTGCTGAGCGTATGATTCCAGCTGCTGAGAATTATGAGGAGGATCAAGAACTGGGAAAAGCAAGGATGCTTTTACTTACAGGTGTTGTGGTTAGGTTAAATGCTGGGAAAGAAAAAATACAACAGAGCAGTCCTTCATAATAAACTACCAAAGAAGAAAACGCTTGGCCGAAGGGCCTGTCATTTCCACATTTAGCCTTGATTAGGCAAGTGGACATATACAAGTCATCAAGAAACTCAGTGAATTTTGTGACTATAATATTTCTATATTTCTGTCAGTGGCACAAACGAAATATGAACAAACAAATAATAATTCAGCATCTTGTCAAAAACAAAAACTGTTGTACCTGGAGTGGTTTAATAGATATCTGATGTTAGAGCTTACAGAGTTTCTAAAACAAACTGGTTTTGGGTTATTTTCTTTTGGGAATAACATAGGTATAGTCAATCTGCTGGATAACGTAACTCAATATCCATCTGGCAATAATAACTCCCTGAAGGGGAAATCGAGCGTAGCAAAGGCATAACAGCACTTTGTCTTTCTCTCCTCTCCTTTGTGGACATGTTCTGATGTACCTTCAGTGAGAAACATGCTCTGGACAAGAAGGGAAGCTATCCCCTCTGGATATGATAGAAGCCCTCTAGCAGGTCAGCCTAAGTTTATTTCCCAAGCCAGCAGAACCCAACAGATCAGCAAAGACACTAAGGGTTCACTGAAAGGGTTGTCAAGTATTGGAACAGGCTGCCCAGGGAAGTGGTGGAGTCACCATCCCTGGAGGTATTTAAAAGACATGTAAATGTGGCACTTAGGGGCATGGTGTAGTGGTGGACTTGGCAGTCTTAGCTTTATGGTTGGACTCAATGATCTTAAAGATCTTTTCCAACCAAAATGATTCTATGTTTCTATGATTCTAAGTTCGTGTAAATATGTTTACAGCCATTAATATCCCATTTGCTGCCTCGTTCTGCTTTCTGGATTCCTTGTATTTTTAATGTTAAATGCAAAGGAACAGAAGACACAAGGATCTGCAAGAGGGAGTCCTTGTGATGGACTCTTCAATGTTTGAGCAGTCTTTTCCGGGTTGGATTCACTTACCTTAATTTCACCTTACCTGTGACATTTAGATGTCTAAACCACAGCCAGTCATCCTAGGCTCCTAGTTAAAATTATTGGAGAGAAAAAGGCACTTCCAGAAAGCAACTTGTTGAATTTATGGTGGAATTGCCCTCATTTGTTTCCCTTCATTGACTTTAAAGGAGGTGGCTCAGACTCATATATCTCACTTTAAAACTCCTAAACTAGACCACTTTAACCCCTGCCAGGAGGTGCATGCCCTGAATTGTGGACTTTCTGCTACTTTATAGTAGCAACCTCAAAGCCCCCTGATTGCATCAGGCATGTGGGCTCACAGAGGGGAAAAGGGCTGTGGCACTGATCTTGCTGTAAAAGGCTGTGAGGTGGGAATCCCTCATGTGAGCCTCCTTTGAGTGTGTTCATCTTTCAAAAGCACAGCGTTTTTCCTCCCAGAAGGCACGGTTAAATACAACTAATAGATTAAAAACCCCTGTATTTGGCCACTGTGATTTCTCTGACTACAACGGAATTTTAGAAAGCAGGAGAAAAAAAAAAAAAAAAAGAATGAGAGAGGGATTTGAGAAGAGTGGTTGCTTGTTTTTACTTCTCCTGAATTATGCCTCATTTCCTTTGAAGTTCTGCTGACTTTGTACCGCAGTGTGTTAGAGTGAATTAATCCATCTTTCCCTTGCCTGCTATGGAGGTGCACTTCCTTCTTCCTTTCTTTCTTCACATCCCCACCCCAAACTCACCCACCACCTCCTCTCTGACTTGCCCTGCTTCATGTGAGAGTAGAAACCAGTTTCAGCCTTTAGCCAAGAAGTGACTCTGGACTTGGCAGGATCGATGGACCGGTTTACATAAAAAAAAAAAAAAAAGGAGCTGGGGGGAGAAGAAGGTGTGTTCTCTACTTTACGGGAAACAGACCTTTGCAGAGCTTTCCAGGGAAGATAGTCAGGGGACACGTTGCAATTTAAACTGACAGCTCTATAGCAAAGATCCTGGAAAAAAATACAGTGATAAACTGCTCAAGATTTTATAGGCCTTTAGGTTCGAAAAATAAAACAAAACAAAACAAAAACCACAGCAACCCTCTACTGGTTAATGTCACAGCTGATGTGACTTAGGTTTAGCTAAAGACCATGTCAGCTCTACAAGCTCTTCTGTATAGCTGGGCTTATTTCTGAACAGAAGGAGAAATGTGACTGCATTTAGCCTTTCCTCTGTGACTGCTCCTGAAATTAGGTTTAATATCACCACAACTCTGGATGTGATTTGCAAGCAAAGCGAAAGTCAGGTCTGTCTGATTACCAGCAGGCAGATGCCTAATACAGTGAACGTTTCTTGAAGGTGATCTGGCTTACCTCTGTGAGCCAGTGAGAAGAATAATTGGATGTTTAGAAGGACACTTACAATAACTGCCAATGGGTATTTTCACTATTTTTAGCTGTTAGGTGCTCTGTGGAAAAAGGAGGAAAAGAGTGGAAAAGGAAAGAAAGATAGACTTGTGGAAAACACTTTAAACTGTGCAAAGTCAACTGAGCAGCAGAAGAACAGACTTAGCCAGGGACACAGGACACATTTTATTCACTTACTACATTCACTCTATTTTCCCCTTATTGATGCAAAGGTGCCAGTTTACTGCAGCTGAATCCAAAGACCTTTTCAGATTCACAGACAACCATATTGAAGGAAGGTACTGAGCACAGATACAGTGATCACAGAAACTAAAACTCTTGTGTCCCTCTTATTCCACCTTGCCAATGAAAAGTCTGTATATTACATTTTAAATTAGTTTAAGGCCAAATTCTGGGGACTGAGGTGGATTCAGGGATTTGGGTTTTTTCTCTAGATCTGCCATGTATTTGCCAGGTGTCTGAGCTTTTCCTGTTTGTTCTTCCAAGTCTTCAGAGTTGTTATGTTTCCCTGCCATGAAAAATCCAGTGTACATGGGGAAAAAAAATAAAAATCAAGGAATAAAAGATGCTACAGAATTCTTTCTTCCAACAATATGCTACCAGTGGGTGGTATAGTGCTGTTACAACACCTGTTGATCCTACTTAAGGATATAAATGCAAATTCATGTTCTGGACATAACCATTTTATCTGCATAGTAATGTAAAAGTAGACTTCATCTTTTGTGGGTACCATGTTTTTATCTTATTCAGCAAGGATACTGCTGAAACTATCAGCTGAAGAATCAAGCCTGACTTTTCAGATGAAGCTATAAGAATCTTTAAAGTTTAGCTCATGAAGGCTCTGATCATGTTCCTGGTATGTTGAAGTTCATCCTAATTTTACAGCGTGGTACAAGTCTGATCAGCTCAGCATTTAAATGAATCCTGTGGTCAGGGAAGGGAGATTTGGGTAAGAGAAAAAGGAATAGGTAAATATAACCAGTTGGGTCCAGCTAATATTTTTGTCCTTATGCATTGCTACCTTTACGTTTTGAAAGGCAACCACTGACACAGCCTTCCTATGTATAGCATCTGCTCTCCAACTTTTACCTGGCAGGATGGTCACGAAGGGGTTAGTTTAATTTCCAGTCCCGGACAAGGTTTTTTCCCAAGTCCACCTCTTCTAGTTCCAAGCATTTAAGTAAAACAGTTCTCGCCTTTGATTTTTTTCACTGTTAGTCAGAAAGGAGCAATGCCAGGTATCTCGTGGGTAGAGTTGTCTGTCTGCTTCTAAGAGCAAAACTCTCATGGACTTAATCCAGATGTCTGTGATTTTGTCTGAGATGCATGTCAGTCATGCTGGTACTTACTGTAGAGCAGATGGACACTTCTTAACTGAGACACTTCTAAATCAAGACACATTCTCAACGTGACTTGCCTGTATGTTCAAAGCCATTTTGTTCATGATTATTTGGGGGAGTGGGAGGAATGTCTTTGGGAGCAGGAAAAAAAAATTATCCAGGAGGAAATTGCTCCCCTAGTCAGAACTGGAAGGCACTTGGTGCAGATAGGTTTCCCAGAAAAGTGGGTCCACCAGGCCTTTCATAAGCTATCGGACCCCCTGGCAACTCACAGCTTCAGGTGTGAGGGATGTCTTGGTGTCCACCATAGTTTTCATTTTAGGATTGTAGTGAGAACTGAAGCAGTGTGTCTTACTAAAAGCATTGTTCATGAAAGGGTGTTTGGGTGAAATATAACATTGTGGGAGGAGTAGGAGATCCAATTAAATGATCTAATTCCACTTAGGCCTTAAAATCTGAGAAACTTGACTTGACAGCTTCCTTATGTCTTTGTATCTTTCCACCAGGCTAATGTTTCCACAGGAGACTTGTATACTGCTGCCCTAGATGGTTTGATCAAAGAGCTAGAAAGAAACCTAAAAAACTTGTGTTAATTCTTGACTCTATTGCCTTCTTTACTAATCTTATGCAAATTATTTAATTTGTCTGTGTTTTAGTTCCTACTCTGATTACTGAAAAAGGCAGTACTTTCTTTTCTACTGAGAATAGGAGTTTCTCAGGACAGGGACAGCCTGTTGCGAATCAGAAATTTTGTACAGAACTTAGCATAGTAAAATGCTAATCTTGTGTGTATAAGAGCTTCAACAATAATTATAATTACAATGTGCAAACAGCTTCTTGGGAGGCTGCAATGCTAGACAGTTGGCTGCAGACATTTATCTTACACGACTCCTGGGATGGAAAATGGGTTGGAGAGTTCAACTGATGCTCATCTTGACTTACCATTGATTGATTCAGCAAACTTAAAGCAGATGATAGGAAACTAATGATCATCTTCCAGGCTCAGGGATTGCTTAAGTGTTTCTGAATGCGTTTATGATGGGAGGTTGCACGCTAGTAAGATTTATTAGGCCTGGCAGTCTGCGCGCATGTTTGTTACATGATTAATACACTTAACAGTTCTGAATCAACAACCTCCAAATATTGTCTCAGAACTTGCCAAGGAAAATCTGCAACTTCAACCCATCCAGAGAACAGTAGCAGCTTTTATACTACTGTATTTCAGCATTAGCGAGTTGTCTTGCAGTGTCAGTGATGGTGGTGTGGGCTGGGGGAGAAGAACTGAAATAGTTGTAGATTAAAAAAAAAAGCCAAACTACAGATGAATATTTGGGAGGGTGTGTGGAGAAAGACGGATGAACAGAACTGATCAGTTAAAACTGTCCTTAATCTAAAGTCCCAGTGGTGCCAGTGCGAGTTCTTGTGTCACCCATCCTCTTTCAGAGAAGGAGCAAATTAATGGAGGCCGAATTGTGAGGAAAGCCCATCTAAACCACATTGCTCTAATTCTTTCTCTCTTTCTTTTATTTTCCTTTTTCTTTTCTTTTCTTTTCCTTTTTCTTTTTACCACCTATAGAAAATGTTGGCAAACCTCAGGTACTTTTAGTTCAATTTGGCTATGGAGCAGCCTTTCCTAACGCTGCAGATTACCCTCCCCAAAGTAGCAAAAGTCTACCAAAACTCAAGGTTAGGAGAAGACTTGAACAAGGTTAGGAGTGATCCTTTTCTGTAACTTCTATACACAAGAAGCAAGACTTTCCAAAATCATTCCAGGCTACAAGAAACCACTGACAATACAGTGTTGGGAAAGCAAAGTAAATATCTACTCACTTACCTGTTTCCAAGAACCAGCAAATGTGGAGGACCATCCCACATATGTGAGACTGTTCTGTAGAATCATTTTTTTCAGCACTTTCATGAATAGCATTCAAAGCCAGGAAAGACTATCATATGCTACACTGACCTGACCTCCATCATTAACTGGATCATGGAATTTTACCTGATAGATTCTGAAAAGAATCTGCAAATCTGCTGTTGAACTCTAATATATATTACATGATCAGAGTTGAAAACACAGGATAAGTTACAGCTCCATGAAAACTCCTCCCACAATAAATTATCCTCATTGATTTCTTACCACTCTGAACCTCCTGACTTCAAATTCTAGTATTTTGGTATTGTCTTTGATGGATTAAAGAGCCTTCCGATGCAAACGGGTGTATGCTACAGAAGGAATAAAAAATGCTTGCTTTGAAGGATTTTTTCTATCTCAGGAAGAAACAAATGCTGATTTTATCTCACCTGCTAGTAAATTAGGTCCTACAGCAGACACAATAAATATTCTTTGCATAGACTTTACAATTACATCACCACTACGAGTAGAAAGCAACTTCAACTGTTCACACTGAGGATGCACCTATCAACTGGATCACAGAGGAGTCTCTTGTCCATGAGTGAATAGGGAAATACATGTCATTTTCCAGCCCATACTCAGAATCTGTCTTTCTGTGAAGTTTTGCAGCTCAATACAGCCTGTTCCACACGGCAATCAAAACAACAGCCCATCATCTTTTCAAGTATAACCCCCCGCTGACCTCCTCAAAGGGCAGCATCTCAGGGCGGAAATATTTATGGAAAACAGATCTGCTTGTTTGCACCACGATCACAACACAGCGGCTCCTCAGAAGCATTGTGTTCTTGGCTCCTTGTCCTAGGTCCAGGGTCTGAGTTAGAGGAGGATCCTGACCAGCAGTTGAAGTAGTGAGACCACTGCCTATTGCACCAATCCATAACATTTCACTGTCTTTACCTGCTGGTATCTATTAGTTTGTTATTTGCTTGAGTTGCACACCATTTTTATATACACATTCAGCCTTTAAACAGCATCTTTTCCAACAGACCAGAGCACACAGGCAAGCTTCATGGACCATTTTTCTATCTAACAGTTTTGGTTAACTTTACTATCATTTTCCAGAACAGTTAAGTGAATTACCTATGTCCTGGAGGCTTATAGAAGCAGAATGTATAAAAGACTCATAATTTTTCCTTATCTTTTTTCCCAGGTTCATGACAGACTGAAACCAAGTAAGATCTGACATATAGGCAGCATGGACAGCCAGAGAGTTTGGGCATTAGAAAAACTGCGAGAGCCTCAAAACTGTTGAAACAGACTGAACAGCAGCAGCAAAGCATGTAAATCTCAAGACAAATACACTAAGAACGTGTAAAAGAAATAAATATTTTCCTATTGGCTTTGGGAGAAAAAAAAAAGAAGTCAAAGACAAATCTTGGCTTTGAGCCCATGTTGGGCACAACCTGTCCAAGACCATACAGGGAGCCAATAGCGGAGCCCTTGTTGCACCCCCGGGGTACGAGTTCTCCCCTCCGAGCGATGCTCCCTCTCGCTGCCCACTGCATCCATATAAATAACCCTGTTCTAAAACTACCGTCCTAACACAGAGCTCAATAAAAGGTCCAGGAAACGTTACCACTGTGAAGCTAATCAGGAAGCAAAGATTTGGACGGGCAGACAGGACCTCAGCTGCAGGCAATCAGCTGACATTGGATGGTCAGCCTTGCTTCAGATTTCAGGATTATTGTCCCGATTTCTCTTCTGTGGTTACCTGCAGCCAATCAGGATCCAGGCTTATTAGAGTTTGGGGTTTTTTTTTTTTGCGGGGGGGTGGGGGGTTGTTTGAGACAAAATATATTCCTGCCTGAAAGTTTTGTAAAGTGACACTGGGTTCCTATTTCTTTTGGCCACCACATCCAGCTGCACAGGGAGCAGAAAAGCCACATGAACTACATTATAAAGCCAAAACAGCACTCTTGCCTTTTTTTTTTTTTTTTTTTTTTTTTCCCCTTTTGGAAATTATTTATGGGTATATTGGCTACAACAGTTCATATCCCTAATTTGGAGCAAACTATCCAACAAAAGTAGCCCATTCTCAGGTAGAAAGAGGCACCCAAGAGTCACAGCTACATACCAGCAGACCTCTCCTATCTGCAACGTCAAAAACAGGACACGCAGGGACTCCCTGTCTGGTCATGGGATGTATCACAGACTGTGTGGAAGTTTTAGAGCTTGGTAATCACAAGGTCTGCTCCTGCCAGCAGCCACACTGACAAGACTTTGGCGTATTCATTACAGTGCAGTTCTGCCTTTCTCAGCTGTAGGAAACATCACAAACCTGCTCAGGACCTGAATATTTGTTTATGTCAACTTAAAAATTAATAATTCATGAAACTTCCATCTTGTTTAAACACCACCACCACCAATTAGGGATATCTGTGACCTTACCATTTAATCTGTATGTGTGTCTGTCCATGTCTGACAAAATTTGTTGGATATTTGGAGCGCTGGGGACTTTTTGAAATATTTGTCAGTAGGATGTTGTGGTTTGGATAAAGTGTACCATGGTGACTCTAGAGACTGGAGTTTGAGTTTCACTCTGGGCTCTGGCTACCGCCTGCTCTATTCCTTCAGTTTAGCTGAATTCAAACGCCTGAAGATTCAAACTGGATATAGTGCCAGACAGACAATCTTCCCAATGCCATTGGCTGTGGAAGGTGGAATGCCTTGACCACCCCCCAGCAAGAATTATCATTTGTATCCAAGCTGCAAAAAAAAAGGGATGTTGCATCTAGTTAATAAAATAAGATGACTGATCATTCTGTCATTTGCTGTCCTTAATCTTGTCTTTGAACATTGGGCTGAGATGACCATGCTGTCTCCCAGGGATCATCTGGTGGTGACCAATTTTTTGGTCATGTCAGGTGACACTGTAAGAGAAGCCTGTCCTGCCATGATGGAAGTTTGGATAGTGTACCTGAAACTTTGAGCTGGACCTGGTGGCCCCAGTATGCCCTGAGATGGTGCTGAAGGGGTGAAATGAGGGAAGTGCCTGTAACCCATGTTCAGAAGGGTCTGCTGAGTTTTGTCTGTTGATAATTGCTTAGCTTTTTTTGCCAGGTAAAAACAAGAGTAAAAATGTTGAAAGAAACCTGCTGAGCTGCACCATGGGATGCAGCTGCAGCCCGAGTCTTCCTCAAGTCTCTGAAATTAATTGCTCCTCTACGCTAGGGCAAAAAGGACTGTAGCCATACTCATGCCTCCCAAGTAGAAGCTGTAGCTGACGTGTGTTTTCTAGACAGCCTCTTTCAAGCACATTAACCTGTAACGTGGCCTCCCCATGTAGCTTCATCCTCTGCCTTGCTCTGTGACCCCTTTGTGTCAGCTGGATGCAACTGTTGACTTGCAGCGGCTGATGTGCAAGGCTATGGAGTAGGATAATTAAGGGGGACATATATGTAGCTGTATGGGGAATTTAGGGCCAAGGTTAGGTGTGTGAATTTCAAGCTCATTACATGAGCTGTAATGATGTGCTCTGAGACCTGGAAGAAGAATAAGAGGGACATCTTTGGTATTGGTGTTTGCACAGCACGTACTATAATCCAGGTCCTGATCCACATCCAGACCTGCTAGATACTCTGGCAATATAAATCCTCCTCCTTCCTACTACGGCCATTTCTTCCACTGTGGAAATTGATAGTGCTGGCATTACTGGGAAAACATGCAACAAAGTAGGGAGTTGGAAGGGGACAATTCCTTTTCTCCTGGTGTTTGCCACTCATATATTAGGAAGTTGGACATTTCCAAAAGGCAACGGAAACCCTTCTAAGATAGGTATGTCACCTGGGCGGAATTTGTCTGCCATGGGACATATCTGTCTCATTAATGTAGATAACTGACTCAAACCAGGAAGCTCAAGTGTTGGATGTCTACAGCTGATGGATGTAGATGCGAATGCAGAGCAGGACAATAATTTTCCGTTAGAAAGCTTGTCAGGTGGTTTTGCTGATAGAAAGTGGCATGTTGAGAAACAAGAAACAAAACAATTTCTGGAGGAAATTTCTGTCAAATTTTTTTTTTTTTTTTTAAAAAGCATTTTTCATCTTAGGTTTTTTTGCGCTTAGAAACTTTTTGGATTTACAGTGTTGAATCTGCTGTCTCTCACATGCTATTGATCCTGTCAGGTACTCAACACAATCCATTAGTTCTCTGTAGAGTAGTTAGCAAAAAAGCAATGAAACCCTTAAACACTTAGGGAAAAAGAAGAAATAAAATCATGCCAGTAAAACAAAAGAAAACTTTTTTTTTTTTTTTTTTTAGTCTGTTTCATGCATTCCTGTCCATCCCGATATCTGCTCTGGCATCTGGTACAATTACACATGTGTTCCTGTCTGCAAAGGATGCAGACAGAGTCAGTGTAACGGGCTGTCAGCGTGCCTCGCATCACTCCTCCCAGACCAGAGCCCTCCTGCGTCCTAAACTTCAGAAAACAAATTGCTGTCGGGTCAGGCTGGCCTGACAGTTTCCATTATGTTGGCTCATAAAAGTGAAGGACGGGTTTCATCATAGAAAAAAAAAAAAAGAAAACCTGAACATGAAAGGCCTTTTCTGCCCATTTTCATTACTCCAGGGCAGCTTGTAGAGGGATGTTGCATTGATTTACACGCTGTCCTGAGTGTCCTCTCTGTTCTTACTTTTATAACTTCCTAAAAACCCTGGTAAAAGAGCAACATCAGGTGTTCTAGGGCAATTAATTTTATTTTCCTCAACTGAAAAATTCAGGAAGAGGTCAGCAATTAACAAAACCTATTTTTTTTTTGTAAGAATCAGGTCCACGAGTATCATTGCAGACCTTTGTCATCTTTCCAGATAGAACCTCCACTGGGTTCCATGGTTTGAAGGGATGAACTGATGCTGAAGATTCAGAAATATGTGAGCAAATTGCGTATTTTATTTATTTACTATTTCTTTTTTAAGCAAGGCCTACAGAGGCTACATGAACTTTTTTGTATTTACTAAAGTATATTTCCTAGCAATAAAGGTGCTGGTGTTTACCGCCTGGGGATGTTGTAGGATCCCCAGTGCTGGGGATTTCTGGCAGGAACGATCATGCATCTGTCAGGGAAGACACAAGTATAAGTGAGATCGTGTCAGAGAAGGGTCCTCTTGAGGTCCCTTCCAGACTTGCATTTACAGTATTTATATGTGTTCAGAAACGTCTTAAAATCTCTGTTATAGTAGGTACCATTACAAAACCTGTGTTCACTACCAATGGGGATGCAAATTTGTAATCTTCTTGCATCCAGATTTTAAACCTAACAAACAGAGGTTGGCTTTTATATTCAAATTGTTTTTCTGTAATCTGTGTCCTTGCTAGGCCCCAGGGAAAAGAAAGTTGTCTATGATAGGTGTTTTGTTAACTGAAATCAAGGAGAATTGGACCAACCCATGACACCCCCTTCTTTCTGCCCTTCTGTCTTTCTGTCTCTTTTTCCCTCAGAGACCACCCCACAACCTAACATGCATCACCACTGGGAAATTGCCCCTCTCCTCGCTGGATGTTTCAACCTACTTTTTCCTGTGCTTACCTTTTTTTTAGTATATATGCCCTTTTCATATTTTTTGAGTTCATGAGGAAGGCAGCCAAAACCTCTTCATTTACGATCATGGTAATTTTCTAATTGTTTCCTATGAGCTCCTTGGAGTCTTGTACGAAATTTTTTTTTTTTTCCCTTGACTTATTTTGCATACTCATAAAATGGACTTTTCATCTGTTCTTCAAGATAGCTGCAAAATGACCAAACTTATATCAAATCTAAGCCTACCAGGGGAAAATAAAAATAAAATTTTGCTTTGTAAAACATTCTAACAAAATAGCTAGGTATAAAATTATGCAGGTGATGTCACTAAAACTATCTTTCAAAAATGGAAAGATTTTTTCCATAGCAATTATAGCAGATTTTTATGCTGCAAATTAGTTAACAGAGATAGAATAAAACTTTTTTTTTTTTTTATGTAGGCTTTTCAAGCTGGTTAATTACTTTGGTTTGCCTAACACTCACTGGCAAAGATCTATTCAAGGTGCTTCTTTCAGCTGCATGGTTCACCGAGTGCTTTTAGCTATTAAGCAACTTGTGACTAACCTATCCCATTTTCTGCAGTGTTAAAATTCATTAGCAATTTATGAAGTAGGCTCACCAGCAGATATTATGGTTAGGAGGAAAACATTCTGAGAGAGCATCACTGCGACTTTTTACTTTTACCAGCTGAAGTTTAGAAGTGGTGAGACTTAGGATGTTGAACACTTGGCTTGAAAAAGGTCACTTTTGAATGAAAAGTTTAGATCAGAGAGAGATCAAATTTGCTTTTGGAGGAACGATCCCAAATTATTTTCACTTAAATTTAATAATTTAAAAATTAGGTATGAATTCCAGAAAAATTATTTCAGGACACTCCTGTATTAACTATACAGATTTAGGTACTGACAGTTGATGACTTGTTCCATCTATCTGAGGGGCTGTTCTCAAGATGTAGACAAATGTCCCCAGGAAGTGCTCCTCTCTTTCTTCACTATTGGAGGAACCTGGAGAAGTAGCTTGAACTCCCAGTTCTCTGTCAGCTGTCATTAGGTGGGAAATCTGATGCCAAACTATGGCTGAAGTAGAAGTTTTCTCAGCTTCAGAGATCTGTTGACACCTAAAAGTCTACATCTAATTTGGATATATGTTTGAAACACAATTGAAAGTTCAGAAAACTTTATCAGGAACAAAACGTCGCTCAAGAGTCCACTTCATACAAACCCTCATTCTGACCTTGAAAAATAGAGTTTAGCCTCTGGAGAGACCTCACAGCAATCTGCAGTTTCAGCTGGGAACTATACTGTAATGGAAGTACTATGGGAATTATCAGCTAAATTACTTTAGCCTCCTTGGGGCTTAAAATTAGTTCATTCAAAATGGATTTTTTAAAGTGTATTTTCCCCTGTGCTTTAAATGCTCTGGACTCTCATAGTCTGTGACCTGTAAGTCTCGCATTAGACCTCTTGTATGGAACAGTTGCTCTTTTAATAATTACAGCACAGTTGACATCATCTTTGGGAAATGCCCTGGTAGTGTTTGGGATAGTTAAATCCATCATCACCATTCTTCAGTTAACTCACATGCTGCAGCTCTAGTAGTTGGAATAAAACCAAAAGGAAGTAAGAGGAGAGCTGTACAGATGTTGTCTCATTAGTAGGTGACTTGCTCATCTACATGCAAACACAAGGGATGCTAGCTGAGCTCTGTCCTGCTCATACTAAAGCACAAGGCTGATGTTTCCTCATATCAGCTTTGTCACTGTGGGAGGTTTCTCAGAGACCATCATTCACAAGCCACTGCTCTCTTTCTCCCATATCTAATGATGGTTTGGCTGCTAACAATGGAAATCCTGGAAGGCAGGTGAACCTGGCCACAGAAGGCCCTCCTTTACCAGTGACTGCAAAAGCACCCTTGGTGACTAGGCCAGCTGGAGATGTCCACCCTGGGGCTGTCTAAATGTAGCTGCAGTAAATCCTACCATCATGTTTCTTCTTGTCCTCTGTAACTATAGGCTTTCCACATGTTCTTCTGGATTAGAAACTGAATGGCGCTATGGGAAAAAGTAATCTTTGTGATTCATTCAAAGTTGACAACCTGAAGGCTAGAGGTAGTATTAATTATAGGTGCTTGAGGGAAATAAAAAACGAACAAACAAACAAACACACAAAATAATTAATTAATTAATATCTGCTACCCAGGAGGGAGACAAAAACTTCCACTCACTCGTGTTTTCTGCCAGAGAGTGGACCGTGATTCCTACACACTCAGAACTAGAAAGCAATAAGAATATATATCTTTTCATCATATTTGTGATATTGGCACTTTGGACAAGAGACTAAACAACAAGGTTCTGTCTCCAGGGAGTCCTGTGTATCTGCCTTAAGGAGGCCAGGCAGCTGAGTCTAAACATAGTACTTTCCATCCATCCATATATATCCTTAAAACCATAAGGAATCATAAAAAATAAGTATCATTACTTTTTTTGGGTGATGAGTATGCCTGTAAGAGGAAAAAAAAACCTTATTCTCATTCATTTCCCAGACAATAATGGTCTCCTCGTGAAAAAAATTAGCCTCTGGAGCAATTCTAATAGCTGTGTACTACTTATTTTGGGGAAAATGGCAGAATATTGGTTCTTAATTACAGCTGCTCTACAATCTTCTAGTCTGAAATGGGGGGTTGTTCTGGCTCCTTCTTCCAGGACTGCATTGACACTGAGACAATTCCCTGTTTCAGCCTGCTTCTCAGTACACGGAAACATTTGTTCATTCATCTTTTTTTACTTGACTGCATTATGGTTGTGGTCCATACGGTTACACCCCCTTTAATATCTTCTACACTATATATTTATTCTACACACATTTTTTTTTTCCAGCACGTAAGTTGTAAAGTGAGATGCAACAGCTCAAATGTCATTAAAACAGTACAAAAATTATTCTGAAAACAAGTTATTTAAGTTGTAAATATTGGATTCAAATCAGCTTTGGGGAAATGATGCATCATAATGCAAATCAAACCCAAATGTGATTTTGACTAGTCATCTATTCCCTAATATTGTGGAAATTACAATTCACTCATTGATTGATTGGGGCTGTAACTTGACTCATGCAGTTCTGTTCATGCAGGATATTTGTACTGTTGGATCTAGGTATGGAGAAACTCTTTGGGGTAAAAGCAGGCAAGTGATTGCTCTTTGTGTATCACATCAAATTCTAGTTCTGTAGCAATACTGTGATATCACATCTTTTCTCTCATAAGAGTCAATGACACTTTAAAACATCCCAATGCCAGCTATGACAAATGAGTGGAGGGAAATGGTCCGAGTTAAAAGCTTGGATAACTTTCAAGTGGGGAAGAAAAGATTGCTAAAGCTGCAAATTGCTAATTTTAGACACCTATTTATTTCAGGAGGCTCTGAAAATCTATGTATGAAGTGGATGTTGGCTTGAAGTTTGGTAAGGTCTAAGATAAGATTGTGGAATCATAAAGCAAGAATTAGGTTCACTTCATGTGAAGAAGTAAGAGATTGAAAGAGAGAGTGATGATGTAAGCATAGTGTCCTGGTTTCGGCTGGGATAGAGTTAATTTTCTTCCTAGTAGCTGGTACAGTGCTGGGTTTTGGATTTAGTATGAGAATAATGTTGGTAACACGCTGATGTTTTAGTTGCTGCTAAGTAGTGCTTACACTGGTCAAGGACTTTTCAGCTTCCCCTGCTCTGCCCGGTGCACAAGAAGCTGGGAGGGGGCACAGCCAGGACAGCTGACCCCAACTGGCCAAAGGGCTATTCCATACCATATGGTGTCATGCTCAGTATAGAAACTGGGGGAGTTGGCTGGGGGGGAGCGATCGCTGCTCGGGGACTGGCTGGGCATCGGTCAGTGGGTGGTGAGCAATTGCATTGTGCATCACTTGTTTGGTACATTTTTAAATCATTATTATTATTATTATTATTATTATTATTATTATCTTCCTCTGCTGTGCTAGTAAATTACTTTTATCTCAACCCATAGGTTTTACTTTTTTCCCGATTCTCTCCCCTATCCCACCGAGGGGGTGGTGGGAGGGTGAGCAAGCGGCTACGTGGTGCTTAGTTGCTGCCTGGGTTTAAACCACGACACATAGATACTGGAATCCAAGGATAATCCCACTGGCTTCCCTTCACAGTGGAGACCTACCCAATGTCATCAGAAGAGTCGTGAGTGTCATGCTGAGTAGACATCTAAAATATATAACTAGATTTATGCACTCAAAAAGAATACATAACTAGATTTATGCACTCAAAGTGCCTATTTCTTACTGGTTTGTGATAGCACACCTTCTGTTGACACTTGCGATGTGATACGAGTACCACTGAGAAGTTGCAGTGATGCTCAGAATGTATCGTGCTAGGTGGTGCACAGACATGGTGAAACATAAATACAACCTGGCACCAGGACTCTACAATCTCTTTCTATTTGAAACAAATAATCCCAGTCCACCTGGGGAGGGGGGGGAGTGGGAGGTGGAAAGGAAAAGAGTTAAAAAATAGTGGTGAAATGCTTAATATCTGCAACGTTTCCTTTGTAAAGAGACCTAGGAAGCTGTGGTACAAGAAGTAGTGAATTTATTTCACTTATAACCATCTGACATTTTGTTACTGGGGAAAAATGCTTGATGTTTTTTG
Source organism: Mycteria americana (assembly GCF_035582795.1). Lineage (NCBI taxonomy): Eukaryota > Metazoa > Chordata > Aves > Ciconiiformes > Ciconiidae > Mycteria > Mycteria americana. Next base: position 2,771,100 of record NC_134366.1, on the reverse strand, counting down.
AATATATATGATACTTTAGTATATTTCTGCGTATTTCAGATATGTGAAACTATTATGAGCAAAATTAGGCAAAAAAGTGTTAAAAATATCTGTTTATATTCAAATAATGCACACACATGTAAAAGCAACTGTATTTTGGTTTTCTCCATAAGAAATATTTAAAATATTTCCTTGAAACTCTTCTCACTACTGGCTTTATTTCTTCAGAATCTTTTGAATCCTTAATCTTCAGAATCCTTCTTTCCACAAATCAAAAAACAGAGTAATATTTAAAGGCCAGAGTAGTATTTAAAGTCTTGTGTAAAATCACATAAGAAGGCCTAGTAACAACACGGTTTACAGCTTCAGTTTCCTGAATCCCAAAATAAGACCTCACCTAACTTCAGACGTGAGATTCAGCTTGCAGGTTCGGACACCTGAAAGTAGATGATGAAGTATATGAGCATCTAACTTCCCAGAGCAATCACTTTAATCACTTCACCTCCAAGAGCTCCGTTTATATGTCTAAACATAAGCATCTAGAGCTATTTGAAAAGCCCTTGGGAACCATAAGGCCCATGAGGCTGGCAGACGTGACCATGACGTAGAGTATATATCATCAGCATTGAGGGTCAGGAATGGTAATTTAATTGGTGCTAAACACCTTTGTTCAGGCATAATTAAGCCGTTTGCCAACACATTCAATAGTACGTAATTAGGAATTTGTCATGAACTGAAGTGAACATCTCCATTTGAGTTACACGTAGACACCTACATCTCAGCTCAATTGCCCGTAAATAGGTAACATAGTCCATAAGCCACTTCAGATGTTACAAGGTATCCTGACGGGCACCCGGGTGCCGTTGCAGAAGTACACAATTTTCACATTGTTCTTTTGTTATATTTGCCAATCCCAGGTAGCATGATGGATGAACTGCAGACACACATATTTAATAAGATGAATCCCACTGTCCTCGTACTAGACTAACTGTGGTTCCATCTTTCTTCCTTAGAGTAAATATAAAAAAAAAATCACTTTTTCATTACATACATAATAAAATGACAATCTTCTTGATGTCTTTGAACCACAGAGAGGAGTTCAAACTAAAAAAAAAATAAAAAAAGACCAAAGAAGGAAAATTGGAAGATATTTCATATTATATATGCTTATTTCAAAGTAATAAAAGTGGTTTGAAAATTCATTCTCTACAGGTAAATAGTTTTAATTAACAAAGAGGAAAAAAGCACTAATTAAAGTTTTCTTTCAGCAATTTTTAAACCATACAACTTTTTGGAAATTCTATGTCTTATTTCTGAACAATACATTTCTGACTTTATATAAATGTACCTAATCTGAGAAAAGCTAAAAATCAATTATAAGATTAATATTTTTCTTCTTTTTTGGTGAGGAAAAAAGTTATTCAGTTTTTATCTGTAAATGTTATTGCTGACAATTTACCTTCTGGAATATAACTACTGAAAAAGTTACTATGATTTGGAGAGAAGGAGGCAGTCTAACCTTTTTATTGCGATTATTTAGTTCTTAATTTAAGGATTGGCTAGGAAATATTCACAAAGCTCTACTCATACCTCACCTCATACATACTGGTGTCTCCATTCAAAATTAAACAAGACTCTTCTAACGGCTGTAAAATGTTCAGTTCTCATCCACACTCGGGACTTCATGAGGTTTAGCTGACTCTTCCGTAAACCGTAGGAAATGACCTAGCACTATTTATCATTGAGATCTTTTTGGCAGGGTGCCTGGGTGGAGGTTATCAACGAAGCATAAGGGGACATGAAGCCAGGATGATATTCCAGAACCTGGGGTAGTTTTCAGTGCAACAATCAACCAGGTACCAGATTTCTAAAGAGCCTGGTGTAAATGCTTTCCCTATTTAAAGCTTCCAGCAAAGGAAAAAGCGATTCTCTCTTAAACTCAGGAATTCAGCTCAGGTGAATAATAAGTGTCATTGGATCCAAGTTCCTCTATGAATTTCTTTTCTATGGACCTCTAAAGGCAACTAAAATAGGGTGGGATGAGTCTGGGTCACTGCCAGTAGAAACTACATCAAAGCAGCACTTCCAAAAAAGCTGTGATGAGCATATTGAGCTCTGGTGGAACAACAGCTAAATCCTATGGGGATGCAACTGGTGGAAAATGACGAAAATGACGGAAATTTCCATGGTGCTTGCAAGGTACATCCAAGATTGCACTGCCTCAGTGCATGGTGCTGCATGAATACACAATGAGAAATAATCTGAGCCCTGCGAAAGTACAGTATAAATACAGTAGAAAAGCAAAAGGCAGGAATCAAGAGAGTTACCCAAGCTTGCACAACGAAGCAGCGGGAGAGCAAAGAAATGGGACTCACACCAGTGAAATCTCAGCTTACTGCTGTATCCATTAGCCTAATTGATTCTGGTTTGGGGTTTAGAACATAAAATTGTCTTGACTTTTTATCCTTCTCCTGAGTCATCCATTCACCTACCATTTCTTTCTTCTTTGAACCCTTCTCTTTCTCCTTTGCCATCCAACCACTTTCCCCTTCAAGTTTCCTGAGAAAGGTGCCTGAAGATTAATGGAAAACCAAGACTTCATAAACTGTTCTCCTGCAAGTGGATTTAATCCAGACTCTCAATGGCACCCAAAAGTGTATTTTGGGGTGTAATTATAAGTGATATACTCCACAGAGAGCTCATTTATTCTGAAATAAGTATGGAAGACACGTTAAGCAAGATGTTTTCTCTTTTTTTTTTTCTTTCACCTGACACCACAGCATCAGGACACAAAGCTGCAGTTCGACTGAAAATAATGAAGTGAGATCTTCCATAAAGTTATTTCCAGCTGATGGACTACATGCTACATAAATATACGGGAGACTCCCAGAGGAAACCGGCAGGTCACTCAGGCTTGCATCAGTTTCAGTCCAGCAGTGTATGGGAGATCCATACCTCTCTTGTAAGGGGAGCAGTTTCCATGCAAGATATGCAGATGTTAAACTTTTATATATGTATTTATTTTGTATTTTTTGCTTGTTATCAGGATAACACCTACTGCTAAGTTCAATCAAGCATCAGCTGAGGTAATTATTTCAGTCCATGAGGATTCAGTTGCGGGGTCAGGTAAGAGCATGGGAGAGCAAGTGTTAAGCAAGAAACTCTTGTGAACTTGCCTGAGCTGATTTTTCATGGAGAAGGTTAAAAGCAGAAGTGCCAGCAAAGGTTTTTGTGGAAAATGGACAGATTCAGGACATTTTGCATCAGACTGAGAAAGGTCAGCATTTCTGGCAGACAGTGAGGCTGGTGCTCTGATTCAACTCAAACAGAACCATTTCTTCTTCAGGCTCCCCACCGACAAATTCAGAGGAGTTTGGATTTAGATGAGGAAAGTGTCTCAGGAAAAACAAGACCTAGCCATCCACTTTTGACCTAAACCTGAACCCAAACTGGACTTAGATTTGAATTTGGAGAAAGCTTAATTTCTTTTTCTTCTTTTCTCTTTTTCCTCTTCCCTTCCCTTCCCTTCCCTTCCCTTCCCTTCCCTTCCCTTCCCTTCCCTTCCCTTCCCTTCCCTTCCCTTCCCTTCCCTTCCCTTCCCTTCCCTTCCCTTCCCTTCCCTTTTCCTGGAAAAATGAAGCAATACCTCTCTCAGTTACAGATTTTCAAGGTCTAGAAAAAATCCTACAGGATCAGTCATAAGAACAACAAGAGATCAGGGGGTTGGGTACCTGCTCAAACTAATCTCTCATATTTCTAAAACTTATTCAGTTGTATTTGAACTAACAGTGGTGTCTTACTTCTGGTTTGAAAACTACCTACCATGTTATTTGCTACAAGCATAATACCTGTGCCTCAGAGCCAGCATGGCTTCTTGGTTTATTAGTAACAGGGGTTGCAATAGGCATGCAGAGTTAGTGAAAAAATATTTTTTTTAATTATACCAAGAGTCACTGTTACACCCCGACCGTCATGGTTTATGCATGAGCAACTTGTGCTCTGTCTTGCCTGGCTGATCCCTCCTCCAGGATCACCGGCAGCAGCTAGGTTTCTACTGAAGGGTGATGGTCTTTCTCCAGTCCCACCTCACTTACTGCTCCCTCCATTTGTTTTTCCACTGAGAACAAATTAAAGTAAAAGTGTCTGTGAACATTATGGTTTAGATGCCTGAGAATACCTTAGGGGTGACCTCAGTCTGTGGTTTCTATGCTGCACACTGTGACTTGTCCCTTTGGCAGGAGAAAAGATTCTAAGCTGAAATCCTGACCCCTCTGATGTCAGTGGCATGGCCACTGTTGGCATCTGCAGAAGTAGAATTTTCCCTATTAATTGCATAAGAATCAAATTGAAGAAACATTTCCTTTCAATAACATATCCATTTAGAAGCCCAAGATGGTGTCTTACTCTGAAAAAAGTAGCAGCAGGAGCAATAAAGCTTCTCTTGGTTACAGATAGTGGAAGACGTTTCATCAGGGACAGCCTTCTCCCTTTTTCACTCCACATCATGAGATACCTTGAATTTCCTTTGCTCTTTCAGGAGAGGGGCAGTTAAGATATACGCTACTCACTCCTAGCAGCGAGTGCTAGAAACCAGGAACATTTATTTTGCATAAAGCCACAAACGTATCTGCAGATTCAGTATCTGTGGCACAGTCCCGCTTTGACGTGGTGACAGATGGCCTGTTCACAGTGCAAGAGGGTACAGCATCATCCACTGATGTTCAAAGAGCAAGCAAAGCCCTGTGGGAGGAAGAATTGGAGAGCAAAAAAAATAAAGCCCAAGAAAAGGACAAGATGTGATCTCATGACATGCATTTTCTCTTGAACCACCTGGGAGATCTCTCCAGAAGCAGATTGTGTTCCAGTCAAATAGCACCGCAGCTGCTTCTTTTGGCTGGAAAAGCCAGGGCCTGCCCTTGACAAGTAACATTCATGAATATCATCCAAAACAAAGCATTTAAAAATAGGAAAGCTGACCTCTTTGTCTTGTGTGACAGCTCTGTGATGGGAGAACCACATGTAAAAAGGACTGAGGACTGATTCCTAGACTAAGGGTTTGTCGGCACGCTGCATTGAACGTGGTGTACAGCTCTGCAAGCCAACACTGAATGAGCTAAATCTGGACCTAGAGGGAAAGGTGTTGCCTTAACATGATACTTTGCCCAAGTTAATTAGCCTCTTGGGGAAAAGAAAAATTCTAATTATTCTTCCTAAGACAGATGTACAACTACTGTGATCTGAACTAGCATCTTAGCATGGTGCCCTGCTCTGCTGCATAGGACATTGAGTTTTCCCAATTATCTGGGACATGTGTACCACTGCTTTGTTGTTGCATTGCACGGTGCAGGCTGCATCTTATCCTGCCGCTGGCCAGGGAAAGCACAACCATCCCCACACCCTCGGAAGGGGCATGTGAAAAGGGACACTTCATATCGCTTTGCTGTGATCAGCTAGCTCTTATGCAGGAGAAAACTTCCCCCAGAAACGTGCAGTCCTGCTGGGAGCTCCCTAGGACATGAGGCCCAGACTTTGGAACATCCTGCAGCCTTGCCTGAAATCCCAAGTGGAAGCTAGGAGATATTTCGTGTAACTAAGCAGGAATAAACACCTCCGTTGCTGCAGAATAGCACAGAGACTGAACACAGTGCCGCAGTCAAAGCTGTTAGAAGTCAGACAGGTGAACTCCATTAAATCAGTGTGAGACAGATTGGTGACCCCCCTATACTAAATGGGTCATGAGGGACTGAATCACACCGAAGATGATGATGCTGAGCAGCTCATGCAACACTTTCACAATCTAGGGTTGCAGTTTTAATCTGATGAGAAGCTAGGTCAGGTTTTGGGGGATGCACGAGTCCATGTGAGTCTTTCTTGGCTGAAGCTGCACCTTCAGTGGAGAGACATAACCTCTGAAGCATATTTGCATGTACCAAGTCAGATCATCGTGTCTCATAGTCTGGCAAAGCTCCACTGAAGTTAACACAGCTCCCCTGCATTTACCCCATCCGAAGATCTGGCCCAGGCCACTTAGCTCTTCCTACTTTCAATGTAACTATGTGTTATGCCTCATGAAAAAGGTGAACAGTGGCTTCTGGCCAGAACATACCAACCTTTTGGAGTTCATCATATGAAAATAAACGAGTGATACCCAGATGAGTGTGTTATATGTATAAATATATATATCTCTCTTTCTTTTTATATATAGATATATATATTTGCACTGTTCTCTGTCTTGGCTGGGGCCTGTTTTGGAAAGGAGACAGCAGTGAAGTTATTAAGAATCTCCACTCATGTTAAAATACCTCTTTAGTACAACAAAACATACTATTGTTGAACTGGGAAAAGATATTTCATAAATCTCCCAAAGTCAAACACCATGACGGGAATATGGAAAAATAGATCTATATATTAACTGCTCTTTTAACAGCATTATTTGACCCTTAGAAAAAACAAATAGAGGAAAGAAAAACGTTACAAGCCCAGAAAAAAATTCTCTGACTCTTATCAAAAGCACATTTGAAGAGAGGCCTTGGAGGCATCTATTGTTTAATGGGCTATGCTTGATTTATTGATGATTATGTAGCAAAAAAAATTAATGTATTCATTCTAAGGCCATGAGAGGTGCAGGGCTTCAATTTATTAGACCTTGGAATCAAGGAATATCTTTTTTTTTTTCCCCTCCTTCATTCAAAGAGCCCTGCCTGACCAACAGTGTGAAACAGTTTGATGGGCAAGTCCCTTGGTGCCGAGCTATACCTCACTCCTTTTCCATAAGTAACTGCCCACACGAGAGCAGGCCTGCAGTTTGAGTTTACACAGCTGTATGCTGGAGCGCAGAGTTCACTGCATTTATTTTAGGCTTCTTTTAGCAATGGCAACAAACCCATGTCCCTCCTTGCCCTCCCCATGCACGCAGGCATACACGCTGCCGGCTCTCCCGCTGCTTGCACGCAGGCGTGCACATATAGACGCATACATGTCTGCGGCCCCATTTCATCCACAGACTGTCATAGAGTCACCTCTTTTTAGGCACAGGACAGGGGGAAAGTACCTGAGACAGCAGTGGAGGTGAAGGGGCAAAAATATTCAGAGTAGGCTGATAGCGGTGAGGTGATGGTCATTTATGTTTATCGATGGCATGAGCTGGGCCAATCTGGAGATCTAGCTGTCATCCTCGTCAAAGCACTGATTTGGCCCAGATGTTTTGGCTCAGCATCCCTTAGCTCAAATTTCAGGGTCACAATCCATCCTTTCCTCTTTTAAACTCACCTAAAATGCAAAAAAGTTCCTTTTCCCCCAGTAACCAGAGCTGTTGGTTAATTTTTGGGGGCCCACCAACATGGCTGATGTGGTAGAAGCACATATAAGACACAGTCCCCACCCCACAAATTTTATCTTGTAAACAGACACGACTGACACAGGTCAAGGAGAAAAGCAAAGGGCACTGACTGGGAAGTGACTTACTCCAAGTCACACAACTGGTCAGAGCAAGGGAAGAAGCCCCAAAGTCCTGAGCCTCCGCTGCTGGTCCTTGCTATGTCCTGGCAGGGCTTAAACCGCTGCCACTCACTTGGCTTACAGGCAGGGTCTGAAAGTAATGATGTTTCTAGTGCATTTGCAGCACCAAAAAAATTAAATGCCAATTGAAATTATGATTGTTGGCTCAGCCCGAAATTATTTGGCTTGGAAATTATCAGAAAAAAATAAAGTAAAATAAAGTAAAATAAAGTAAAATAAAATAAAATAAAATAAAGTAAAATAAAGTAAAGTAAAATAAAATAAAATAAAATAAAATAAAATAAAATAAAATAAAATAAAATAAATAAAATCTCAGTACAGGAAAAGAGAAGCTATGTTGTTGTCCAGCACTAGATGAGCTCTCACAAGTTATAAATGAGCAGGATTAGTCTTTAGTGCGATGGGAGTTAATGACCATCTGCATCATGGGAGATGTAGTCTGCCTTGGGAGTCTGGCCCACGGAGGAACATGAGACGAGGAAGTATATGCCCACTAAGTCCCATGGGGGACTCTGGTGGCAGTGCAGAATAAAACTTCTCAGCTGGAAGCATTTCACTTTTTGTGTATTGAAGTTTTCAATGAAATGTCAAAATATTCCGCAGAAAATAGACACTTTTTTTGTGGAAAATATAATATAGGTGAAAGCTCAGTTTGCCGTTGAAAAACAGCTTTGGCGGAAATGTTTTTTCTGGCTACTATTCAGGATAGTGTGGCTGCTCCTCCCTAACTCTTCCTTCAAAATCCTCCTTAAAAGACTGGTTTTCTGGGATGACTACAAAAAGTGAAGAAAAAAAGATACTTATTGAACTGCTTCTGTGCATGGATCACTGTCTTGTCTTCTTAACAACCTGGTTTCATATATTCCTTGTCCTGACACATGTGTCGTGGTTTAGCCCCAGCCGGCAACTAAGCACCACGCAGCCACTCGCTCACTCCCCCTCGGTGGGATGGGGGAGAGAATCAGAAGAGCAAAAGTAAGAAAATTTGAGGGTTGAGATAAAAACAGTTTAATAGGTAAAGCAAAAGCCGCGCACGCAAGCAAAGCAAAGCAAGGAATTAATTCGCTACTTCCCATGGGGAGGCAGGTGTTCAGCCATCTCCAGGAAAGCAGGGCTCCATCACGCATAACGGTTACTTGGGAAGACAAACGCCATCACTCCAAATGTCCCCCCCTTCCTTCTTCTTCCCCAGCTTTATATACTGAGCATGACGTCATATGGTATGGAATAGCCCTTTGGTCAGTTTGGATCAACTGTCCTGGCTGTGTCCCCTCCCATCTTCTTCTGCACCTGGCAGAGCACGGGAAGCTGAAAAGTCCTTGACTAGTACAGCAGCAACTAAAACATCTCTGTATTATCAACACTGTCTTCAGCACAAATCCAAAACATAGCCCCATACCAGCCGCTACGAAGAAAATTAACTCTGTCTCAGCTGAAACCAGGACAGTATGTCTTTTTCTTTCCAGATGTCTTGTTCCAGCACAGATTACAATTTCATTGAGTTAGGTACCATCTCTCTGTTTTATGCTTGTATTGGCTCCAGTGAGATGATGCTTTATTTAACACCTGAGATATGAATGCACTATGACGATACAAATTGATAATTCTAATGTCAAAACTGTAGGTTGAATTATTGTGGCCTAATTCATGTACCTAAAGGTAGGACATCTGAGATCCTCATCCTAAAATACATCAAGTGAATCCCAGTCTGGGTCTTGGGAGAAATTTCAAATATGTCCTTCAGATCTCCCCCACGGAGTTACTTATTTTTGTTGACTGTCAAAGGAGCTTGGTATGACACCATGAGATGTTGCCAACAGGTGAGATGAATCTCAGTTCTTGCTTCTACTGGGTCCTGTTGGATGGCTTTGACCTGAAAAAAAAATCAAGCAAAATCCAGCAGCAAAATTTTGTTTTTGGCAAGGAAGCTATAAGTGAAAATGTACTCTGAGTGTTTAAAGGAGATAGGATAAGAAAATTTGTTGCAGACTAATAGAGATGGCTTACTTCGTCTCTGCTGATATTTGTGATTAGAAGAGATGAGCCTGGATTTTAATGTCTGGCTTCATCAGCACAAAATGTAAACCATTTCATAAGATACCTATTTTCCACATCATGCAAACACAGGATTAAATCAACAGAATAGAATAGAATAGAATAGAATAGAATAGAATAGAATAGAATAGAATAGAACAGAACTAAAGTAAACTAAATAAAATAAAATAAAATAAAATAAAATAAAATAAAATAAGATAAAATAAAATAAATCTCCATTTATTACTTGAAGATCCATAAAAAGCATGTCTCCACTGAATTTTCTGGTTAGTGACACTTCAATGATACATCCCTATCTTACGATGACTCAAACAGACCAGCAAACAACAGGGCTCCATGGGCCTTAGGAGGGAAGACAGCTGGACATGAACATGGTGCAGACAGTCTCAGGCTGCAATCATGATGTAGAAGTCACCAGGCATGGAAGAAAGCATGGCATGGCTTCCCAGCTGAAAGTCATTGATCACGAGTCATCTTCTGGATAGGTGGAGGAGGACCTAACAAAACCATAGAGGTCTTCATGTGCATCAAAAATCACTAGAGCGTACGTGAGAAAAAAAGGAAAATTTAGAGCCTTTCAGAATAAAGAGTACAAAGAAGTAGAAAAAGGTGCTATTAGAAGGTTAATCCTATAAGAAGTACTCCATAGGCTTCTGGAAACTACCTGTTTAACCTATTTTTATGTCCTCCATTGCCATTGTGTCAGGAGAAGCTAAAAGGGATGTTTCACCTGAGAGATGCATTTAGAAATGCAGAGCCATGTTATCACAAAATGTCTTGATGGGCTGGCTGTAAAATTTAACCCTAGGATTTCTAAATAGGAGAAGCATGTGTCTGGGGTTTTTCAACTTAGAAGGGAAACCAATTCATGTAATTTTAGACATCGAAAAGCTGACTGGTCATGCAGATCATTTCTAGAGGCAAGTCAATGGAGGATGGGCACCTCAAGAAGTGATAAATCCTACTCCTTGGCTATACAAGGTTTTCTGATAACCCCTTTGAGGCAATAAAATGAAGCATTCTAGAAAATGGTTTTCATAGCATTCATAGTATTTACAAATTAAACTCAGCTACTCTGCATACGTATTCCTTCAAGTAGGACATATGCCTGGAACTTGAGACATGTACAAAATGAGAATAACGAGTATTCCTTTACCAGTCTTGCCTCGTTACTGGCCTCCGGCGGCATCCTATCTCATGTGTACATGGAAGGTCTTTTACAATGTGGCATTACTCTTTGCTGGGCCCCTAAACAACCCGGTCAGCAGATGACAATAATAGAACCTGGACCTCTGCCAAGCACAATAACGGTATTTCCTGGAGTATTCACAGAGTTTCCAATTCTTCAGACAGGGTGTAGCATGGTAAACCTAAACATCACGGTATTTAAATACCCAGCTACAAATATTCACAAGTGACTCACGGTCCTGGGAGCTTCCTATTTTGCAAAGGTGACCCAAAATACTTTTGCCTAATGAGGCTTTATTGTCAGCAAATCTGAGATACTCATTTTCTTAGAATCGGGGCCTTTTATAATTTCTTTGTTTATATATACCAATAGTAGAGAAATCAAAGAGGACTGCTATTGAACAGTCTGACAATAGTTTTATAGATAGGATAGTTTAGTCCTGGAGGTCTGGCTGTTTTGGACTGGACACTTTTGAAAATGTCTGCCCTTGGAAATAAACAAATCTATGCCTAGCTGGTGCTTGTCTTATGATGCAACAAGCCAGCAAGGGTTGCTTCAGTGTCCAAGGAGAAGATAATCCTTTTAGCCTTTCTTTCAGTCAAGGCGCTGATAGGGATTCTCTAATAATTTGTCTCTAATAATCCTATTGCTGATAAACTTAAATAGCTGCTGTCCTCGAGACCTCTGGTTTTGTCATTTTGAAGTCAAAAAGACCAGGGTGTTCAGAAGGTATTAGGGGAAAGGCTGACAGATTTTCAGTGTCAATTCATGTCTTGTTTGTACATGAAAGTAGAATATGCTGTATTTGCCTGCTGTTGGGTTTGCTAATTGAGAGCCATACTAGCAGTATGATCTCAGATATTCACATCAGAGCTTTATTCCGAGTAAATAAATACACAGACACTGTACAACACAGGGAAAATATTAGTAGATGGCCTTAAAAGATTATCTCTGGTGCTTTGGCTCACAGTAGTTACACTGCCACCACCCAGAAACTGCAAACTGTTTCCTATTTTCTTTATGACAGTTTGGTGAAGAATTATGGACATGACTCCCTTCACAATATTTATTCCATCACATGGGTAATAAGCCCTGATATCACTCTCTGCCCTCCTGTAAATATATGTGCAACACATGTCTGGGTCCTGTAGGAGCAATTCCCTTCCTCCTGCTTATCACCACACTCACAGCAAATCAAGATGATTTGCAAGTGTTGTCAGATGGCTGAGAAATCTCTCAGAAACATGTTCTCTGCCATAGTGACCGAAAGCCGTGATTTTTTTTTTTTTTTATGGTAGGTTGTATTTGTCATATAGTACCATCTGGCGTATAATCGTATCAGGGTATTGTAGAAAGGGTGCTGAAAAAAAATAGCCAAGAAAGGAAATGAAGATAATTTCTCACATCCTTGCTTTTCAGGAGAATAAGGAAACCTGTTTTAGACAAGAAAAGGTGGAAGACCTATTGGAAATGGGAAGTTGACTGGAACAGAAGAGGAAAAGGCTGATCAAAGACCCACAGTGCCACTTATTTTATCTGGGCGAATTGTATCTGTGAGCTGAAACGGCAGAGCGAAAGCAGTTTCCCAAGAGGAAGGATTTAACATAACAAACTGACTTCAGATGGGCAGGACTGAAGTACACGGCTAAATCCCCAGGGGTGGCAGGGTTCATCTTCTTTCCAGGATTTATTAACTCTATAGGTGTCCACGTATGTCAGCCACCTCCCTGCTTTGACCGGAAACACTTGTCCTGGGCAATGGACACGTATTCCCTCCGAATATGCTTGCTTACTAATGGGCTGCAGGCAAATCATGTTTTTATTTCTCAGTGATCACAAATCAGCAGAACTCTGGCCTTTGACTATGTAATTACTTTAATTGCCAAAACCATTTAGTATCCCCTTTTTCACCTTATTCTTCTGTCTTAAGCTGCCCCTGTTTTTTCCGGTCTGGTACTCAGAGCCTTCCTTTCACAGCAAAAGGCACTTTTCTGTCTGCGTTTCCTTGATAAACACCATCCTACTGGCATCTCTGACTTAATTTTCAGTGGAAAGCTCTGTTATATTGGTATGTCAAGGACAGGGATATTAAAATAATAGCAATAATAAAGAAAACTGTAAAATCCAGAGCCAAAATCCTGATGTGGTTCAGTGTGGTTTTGCTTTAAATCAAATTTCTGAGGCTGCTGAGGCTCAAATTGTACTATTAAACAAGATGTGTTGTCCCGCCCTACCTCATTTTCCCATTCCAAATAGAAGATTCAAGATTCAACCCGTCTAATAAATAGCACCTTGTGTAGTCTTGGAAAAGCCTGTATCGGCTATGTGCATACGAGAGAAAGAGTAAATGCCCTCCAGATTTGCTAATATGTAATTTCAGAAAAGGTTCAATCTTTACAGATATTGAGATGGTGACCACGTTTGCTTTTCTTTCAGACACCAGCCTGGTTTGACAAAACTGGATTTCCCTGAAGATTTTTTCCATATGTTGAGAGGGGAATAGGTTTTTTTTTGTTTCTCATACCTATGTCAAAAAAGATAATTGCTTTGTTTATTTTCAGTGCCTTTTGCAAAACTGTGAAAAGTGAAAGTGAGCAACAGTTGTCTTTTAATAAAGAATCAACTAAGAACTCCTAAAGTCTTATTTTAGCTGCTGTCCTCTAATTTTTCAGCTATTTCCATACAAGAAAAAAACTCAGTACCTGGTCTCTCCCTACTACTTTGAGATCCTTTTGGTTAATTTCAAATTTGACATTGAGGTAGAGATTTCAAGGATATTAAGTTTCTACAAATGTTGTAAAAATGTGTCCAGCCAGAGGAAACAAGGCTGCAGCCATAGTATTTGCCACTAGGAAATCCACACAGAATAAACACTATTACAACAATCTCTCACAGTTTGTAGTTTATTTGACATTGAACAATCCAGGAATGGGACCGGCCACCTCAAGAACATGGACATCAGCACTTTGTTGCTCATTATCCTAAAGTTTCCCAGGTAGGATCTGCAGTGATCACAAATGAGATATGGGAATCATAGAATCATAGAATCATTTAGGTTGAAAAAGACCCTTAAGATCATCTAGTCCAGCCATTAACCTAACACTGCCAAGTTCACCACTAATCCACGTCCCTAAGCGCCACATCTACACGTCTTTTAAATACCTCCAGGGATGGTGACTCCACCACTTCCCTGGGCAGCCTGTTCCAATGCTTGACAACCCTTTTGGTGAAGAAATTTTTCCTAATATCCAATCTAAACCTCCCCTGGAGAAACCTCCCCTGCAGCCTCCCCTTGAGGCTGTTTCGTCTCATCCTATAGCTTGTAACTTGGGAGGAGACCGACACCCACCTCGCTACAACCTTCTTTCAGGTAGTTGTAGAGAGCGATAAGGTCTCCCCTCAGCCTCCTTTTCTCCAGGCTGAACAACCCCAGGTCCCTCAGCCGCTCCTCATCAGACTTGTGCTCCAGACCCTTCACCAGCTTCGTTGATCTTCTTTGGACACAAAGTGACTTGGAGGACAGAGCTCATGATGTCTCACCTCCCACCTGTCTGAGTGCTTCCAGAAAGATGCTGCTTGGACAGTTAAAGGGAATGATTGCTATATAGCTCTCCTATCGTTTTTCTTCCCATCTCCCCTTTGCCTCTAAAATATGACTTTCCATGAAAAAATTACTTCCGCACAGGGAAAGACAAGGTACCTCTACTACTGGTGTCAAATGGACCAGCTCTCTTTGATATTAGGTGAATTTGGACTATTCCAAGGAATATGCCATTTCAATGTCTGACAGAGATGCAAGGCTTCCATGTTGCTTGTCGGGAAAACTTTGTTCTGGGAGGCTGAGAGATTTATATTTTTTTTAATTTTTTTCCCCTGCCGGAGAAGTAACCACAGGGTAAATTCTGACTCTGCATCACATTCTGCTAAAGAATATGGTTCCCATTATCAGAGAGCACTGCTTATTATTACACTGGGCTTTGCAGTTTCTTTTTTTTTATATACATCAAATGATTATACATCAAATATTTTTCACACCAGTCAGGGCTGACAGTTTTTGCCCTCAGGAAATCTTCTTTCTTTCCATTTTATGATACTTTTTTTTTTTTTTTTTTTCCTTTCAATACATATAACTTTCACAACACAGGGAACTCTTTTATTGCAGCTGGTTCATACAGTTTAAAATTATTATCTAGCAGGCCAGTAAGTGTCAGAGAAAAAGGGACAAAGCAAAGAAATGCCATGAAAGAGGAAAGAAAAAGGGCTGTTCAAGTATTAAGGCCCAGATTTTCAAGGGTATTCTCATGCTGATGGGTATTCATCATGGATCTGGGTTTATGTCCTCATGTGGCATATCAGATATAGATTCTTGTAGTAAAATGGTAGAAATCATCAAGATGGTAAATAATTCCACTTTAAAAGTTATTTTTTCTAACTTTTAGACCGATTTAATGTTTTTCAAAAAAATCAAGAAATGTGAAGGCAATGTTCCCCAATGAAAATTCAGTGTTTGGAGATGCCGGCTGTGAAGCTTTCATGGAGTCATATGTCCCTTTTTCAATTGAGAAAAACAATCATCAGGAGATACTTTTCAGCTAGCTGAATTAGCTGTCCACATGATGACTATGTCTCCAACACTGGAACCTGTCTGGAGACCGAAAGCCCTTACCCTCAGCTTTTTACAATACAGAAATTTATGCCAGTTGTGTATAACAAGATATACTGACAATTTACCAGCTTCCAAAAAGAAAATCCGACATCCTTCCAATAACAGAAACAACAACAACAACAAAAACCAGGTGAGATTCTCAAAGTAACCTTTTGATCCAAGGAAAATGTGGCCTAAGGCAGTTGATGTTGAGTTCAACTCCATACCAGGATAACATATTCACAGGCTTTTCCTTAGAGCTTCTCTGTCTTGGAGCAATTGCGTGCGTGAAGCTAAAACATGATGTCTCTGCAGGACCCTGCAGGTCCACAAAGATGCTTGATATGTTACTTCTCAGGGATTATTGGTTCACTAATGTCAACCAATGTCATGATTCCTAGGTGCACTGATATGAGATACTTGCTGTTACATCATTTTATTAGCTGCAATCCATTTTCCTCTGCTTAGTTTTTCCTCTTCATCTATTATCTCCTCAAAGGGACAAATAAATTGTTAAAAACAGAGTGCTCTCCAGGAACAGATTTTTTTCTTTTTTTCTTTTCACATAGCATGAGGTGTGTGCCAACCTCAGAAGCCATATGACGGTCTTGATCTGTGGCATAGTTCCCTCTTTATTCTCAATCTCATATTCAGATTAATTTATGCCATTCACATCCTTGTCCCAGTGCCAGCTAAATTAGTAATAGAGCAATAGAGCCAGATGGATAGGAAAAAGTCCTTGAACACAAAGGAATAAATGTCCTGTTTGAAAAGTTGTGTCATGAATAGTCTATCTTTAGGATTTAAAGAAGGGGTAAAAGACAAGGTCTAGCAACCAGAGAGATTTGAGAACAAGTCATGAGTAATTGCTGGTATGCATAGCAAAGGAAATTAATACATAGAAAAAAATGCACCCAATGCCTGAGTGTGGCAGCAAAACCTATTCTTCAGAAAACAAAGAATTCAAATTAAAGAAGCCATGGATACTGCGTTAAAAAGAAAGAGGGATAGGTAGAAAAGAGAGGGAAGGGAAGGGAAGGGAAGGGAAGGGAAGGGAAGGGAAGGGAAGGGAAGGGAAGGGAAGGGAAGGGAAGGGAAGGGAAGGGAAGGGAAGGGAAGGGAAGGGAAAGGAAAGGAAAGGAAAGGAAAGGAAAGGAAAGGAAAGGAAAGGAAAGGAAAGGAAAGGAAAGGAAAGGAAAGGAAAGGAAAGGAAAGGAAAGGAAAGGAAAGGAAAGGAAAGGAAAGGAAAGGAAAGGAAAGGAAAGGAAAGGAAAGGAAAGGAAAGGAAAGGAAAGGAAAGGAAAGGAAAGGAAAGGAAAGGAAAGGAAAGGAAAGGAAAGGAAAGGAGAGGGAAAGGAGAGGGAAAAAGAGAAAGAAAGAAGGAAAAGGAAAGGAAAATAAAGGGAAAGAAAAGAATATAGTTTGTAAATGATGTTCATGGATTTTTAAGTCAGGAGGGATTATTATCATCCTGCAGTGTGACCTTCCTCATAACAGGGTGGATAAACTCAAAGTGGTCTAGGAAGGGCCTCAAATTAGGTGAAAATGAACACATCACTACATGACAAAACACAGGCTAAGGAGCAAAGTACTCATTTGCCCTCTCTTACACTCATGATTTATTTGTGTGTGATTAATTTTCTGTCATGTCTACTTTGTGTATTGTATGACTACCCTTTTATAAGATTCCAGAGGTTTATTTCTTTGGAAAAACTGACTCTGTCTTTGGTGTCTTGCTCATGAAAATAAATCACAAAGCCAAGTCCAGATATAAAATGGGAGGGGGAAGTGTTAAAGTTTACCTTGAGTTTGACAGTGAGTATGTGTGTGGGAGTGAAGCAAAAATTAGTTTAAGTGATTATAAATATGTATGTATTACTCATAAAACAAACTGATAGGCCCATCAAAATAAAGTAAATGTATTCCTGGACCACAAACCTCAGGTGGCTCTGAGTGACACTGGTTCTGGTAATGATGAAAAATAAAAACTCAGATAATTCCCATCCCTTCAGTGTTGCTGGCAATGAACATTATTTCTTAGTCTGGAGCTTGAGCCCAGGAGGAACCATTATAATCGTATGCTCCGACCTGTTCCATAACACATGCCAGGGAATTTCATGCAGTAATTCCTGCTTCAAGACTATAACTTCTTGAGCTACAACAAATCTCACAGACTGATTCCACTGCTGATTTAAACACATCCAGTGATGGAGAACGCTATGTATTCGTTTCAGGTGCAGTTTTGACAGCCTTTTCTTTATTTTTAGACTGGTGCAATATATAATCATTTTAAAAGTTGGATTACATTCTTAACATCTAACTCAAAAAAAAAGAAAGATGTAGGAACTGAAAATAAGACTTACGATGACTTCAGGCATGAATGTCCAAACTGTAATCCAACTGTCTCTGCATGTCCTAGCTGAGCATCTGGCTCTGCTGGGCACCTCCTGTTTTGACCTTAAAGTAAGTCCTCTACAATTCTGCTTCTGGGCATGCTGAGAGCTCGCTCAGCTAGAGCAGGTGAGCACTTCGGATGAGAGTCATCTCAGATAACCTCAGGAATGTAAAATGTTGACTTCCAAATCTGAACTTCCCTTATAGACATGGTGACAAACAGCCAATTCCAGAAGCAGTTCTGATGCTTCTCTTTAATGTTTCACTCTCTGTACCTTCTGTTTCTCTTCTGTCACTGTAAAGGGATCTTGGGGAGACTGGAGCAGACTTAAATGTCTCATTCTGAGACGCCTTTTCTTTTGTGAGATACATCCTGTCACTAGTGACTGTCTTAAGCCCTAGTGAAACCCTAAAGATATCTAGAGCAGTATCTAAGGTGCAGTGATTGTGCTCTGAGCTTAACTTCATCGCTCCTAATGGAAACAGGACCTCCATGATGCCGCAGTGGTGAGAGTGCCTATTCCTGCACAGCAGCGAAATGATTAGAAATCCAATTCTTTTTACTGCCTGAAGAAATTCAAATCCTAACACACTAAAAGGAATTCTGTTCTCCACCCTTTCTTTTCAGTCTTAATCAGCGAGAAACCATGAGTACAAAATTCAAGGGTAATGAGCAAGGAGAAGGAAGTT
Organism: Mycteria americana; assembly: GCF_035582795.1. Taxonomy (NCBI): domain Eukaryota; kingdom Metazoa; phylum Chordata; class Aves; order Ciconiiformes; family Ciconiidae; genus Mycteria; species Mycteria americana. The sequence continues at coordinate 2,752,630 of NC_134366.1, read as the reverse complement.
GGCCCTGTAGTCTAATACCTAAGGCCTCCAGCTAAGAGAAGCATCATACCTGGTATCTGAAGTAAGCATTTGTTTTCCCTAGATATCCTCTTCTAGGACACTGCTTGTTTGTTTTTTCAGCCTCCCACTCAGGAATATATGGTTGTGGATGCTATGAATTTCTATCACCTCACAAACATGTATGTGAGGCTTGCTCCTGAGCTGCCAAGATATATGTATACTTTCAGTGGGGAGTGATTAATCTCGATCTCTGCAGTATTATATGTTTCACACACACTGGCAGGAAGTTCCCCGAATGACACAAGTTCCTTTGCCCTGTATCGTGTGCCAGACATGCTGACAGCTGATGCTGGAGCAATGTTCACAAGGGATTGCAAATGGATTTTTCATACACATTGACCCAACTGAATCGCCAGGGACACCAGCTCCCCGGGATAAAATTGCCTGTAGCCGGAGATTCCCTGCAGTCCACCAGAGCAATAAATAACCTGAAATTACAGTGCTGGGCATCAGTGCCTAGGGTGTTGCTTTTGATTGACTGGTCTTATCTGTAAAAGGGTTTTCATTTGAAACTTTTGTATAAGGTCATCCAGATGGTGAAGTGTACGGCAGGAGATTTGAGCTTGGGAGATGCTTGGGCATTCTCATGTTAAGGTTTGTCGTACTGGGCTGGGGAAGTTGAGCAACACAGTTTGTTAAAGACAGCTGGTCTGAGAAGAACATGCATTGACAAAGAGGGCCGTGATGCCCGTTATGCCTGCAGGAGTCAACAGCCAGGAAATGGAGAAAAAATGTAGACTCATTTTTTCCTCAATACTCCTCAGCTGACAGAACGAGATATACAGATATACAAAGGTAGTCAGTGGGGCAGACCATACAGATATCTGTTGGTGGTTTACTCCTGTCTGCCCCTCTTTTTTTTTTTTTTTTTTTGTCCTGTCAAGGCATGTTGTGTAGTAGAGTGCAAAATGAAGTGGTCTTTGAAGAAAAGAGTTCCAAAACAAAGGATACATTAGGTGAAAAACAAGTTATTGTCCACCCAACTACTGAAATTGAATGTTCTGCCAAAGCCCAGTCCTAGTGTGAGAGGGACTGTAGCAACACAGACCAGATCCTTTTCCATTGGGAGCATTGGCAAAGACACCTGGCAGACACCTGGCAGGGGTCCAGGAAGGCTGGACATTCTTTAAGGAGGAAGTCCTAAAGGCACAAGAGCGGGCTGTCCCCAGGTGCCGAAAGACGAGCCGGCGGGGAAGAAGACCGGCCTGGCTGACTAGAGAGCTCTGGCTCGAACTGAGGAGAAAGAGGAGAGTCTATGACCTCTGGAAGAAGGGGCGGGCAACTCAGGAGGACTACAGGGGTGTAGCGAGGCTGTGCAGGGAGAAAACTAGAAGGGCCAAAGCTGAGCTAGAGCTCAGTCTGGCTGCTGCTATAAAAGACAACAAAAAACACTTCTTCAAATACATTAGCAGCAAAAGGAGAGCTAAGGAGAATCTCCAGCCCCTAGTAGATGTGGGAGGAAACACAGTGACCAAGGATGAGGAAAAGGCTGAGGTACTTAATGCCTTCTTTGCCTCAGTCTTTATTAGCAGGGCCGAATGTTCTATGGGTACCCAGCCCCTGGAGTTGGAAGATAGGGATGGGGACCAGACTGGAGCCCCCATTATCCAGGGGGAAATGGTGAGTGACCTGCTGCACCACTTAGACACTCACAAGTCTATGGGGCCTGATGAGATCCACCCGAGAGTGTTGAAGGAGCTGGCAGATGTGCTCACCAAGCCCCTTTCCATCATTTACCAGCAGTCCTGGCTAACTGGGGAAGTCCCTGCTGACTGGAGATTAGCGAATGTGACACCCATCTTCAAGAAGGGCCGGAAGGAGGACCCAGGGAACTACAGGCCTGTCAGCCTGACCTCGGTGCCGGGGAAGCTGATGGAGCAGATCATCCTGAGTGCTATCACACGGCATGTAGAGAATAACCAGGGGATCAGGCCCAGCCAGCATGGGTTCAGGAAAGGCAGGTCCTGCTTGACCAACCTGATCTCCTTCTATGATAAGGTGACCCGCCTAGTGGATGAGGGGAAGTCTGTGGATGTTGTCTATCTAGACTTCAGTAAAGCCTTTGACACGGTTTCCCACGGCATTCTCCTGGAGAAACTGGCTGCTCATGGCTTGGACGGGTGTACTCTTCGCTGGGTAAAGAACTGGCTGGACGGCCGGGCCCAGAGAGTGGTGGTGAATGGAGTTTACTCCGGTTGGCGGCCGGTCACAAGCGGTGTTCCCCAGGGCTCGGTGTTGGGGCCAGTTCTGTTTAACATCTTTATCAATGATCTGGACGAAGGGATCGAGTGCACTCTCAGTAAGTTTGCAGACGACACCAAGTTGTGTGGGAGTGTTGATCTGCTGGAGGGTAGGCAGGCTCTGCAGAGGGACCTGGACAGGCTGGATCGATGGGCTGGGGTGAATTGTATGAGGTTTAACAAGGCCAAGTGCAAGGTCCTGCACTTGGGCCACAGCAACCCCATGCAACGCTACAGGCTTGGGGAAGAGTGGCTGGAAAGCTGCCTGGCAGAGAAGGACCTGGGGGTGTTGGTTGACAGCCGCCTGAATATGAGCCAGCAGTGTGCCCAGGCGGCCAAGAAGGCCAATGGCATCCTGGCCTGTATCAAAAATAGCGTGGCCAGCAGGACTAGGGAAGTGATTGTGCCCCTGTACTCGGCACTGGTGAGGCCGCACCTCGAATACTGTGTTCAGTTTTGGGCCCCCCACTACAAGAGGGATATTGAGGTACTGGAGCGCGTACAGAGAAGGGCAACGAAGCTGGTGAAGGGTCTGGAGCAGAAGTCTTATGAGGAGCGGCTGAGGGAGCTGGGACTGTTTAGCCTGGAGAAAAGGAGGCTGAGGGGAGACCTCATCGCTCTCTACAACTACCTGAAAGGAGGTTGTAGAGAGGTGGGGGTCGGTCTCTTCTCCCAGGTAACAAGTGATAGGACAAGAGGAAATGGCCTCAAGTTGCGCCAGGGGAGGTTTAGACTGGATATTAGGAAATTTTTCTTCACCGAGAGGGTTATCAAGCATTGGAACAGACTGCCCAGGGAAGTGGTTGAGTCGCCATCCCTGGAGGTATTTAAAGGACGTTTGGATGAGGTACTTAGAGACATGGTGTAGTGATGGTTTTTGGCAGTGTTAGGTTTATGGTTGGACTCGATGATCTTAAAGGTCTTTTCCAACCTATATGATTCTGTGATTCTGTGATTCTGTGAAAAACACAACGAAAAGTAGTTTTGGATGCAATGTAAAAGCCGGGTAGTTGCTAGGCCTAGAAAGCCAAGTCAGGGGAATAATCTTTAGGCAATACTGACATCGGTTTTAATTGCCTCACAGCAAGTTTAGGAAGTCAGAACCAGAAACCCACTTAGAGAGAAGGCTGTGGGGGCATCTTGAAAGTCTCTGATTATTCAAACTGACAGCTGTGGACTTTAAATCTTTTCAACATTTTTTCTGGGATTGTTATCTCATGTCTTCTGCTCTAAGAAACTAGTCGTTACCAGACAAGAAATGCAGCTGAGGCTTAACTGGAGATCTTCCTGTCTTCCTTTCAATGTACAGAATTAATTACACACATGCAAATGTTCTTTTATTCTGTGGTTTTTGTTCAGATTGACAACCAAGCTACCAAATGTGCTACCCAACAGCTATTAGAAGTGAGTTTTCAGCTCCTTTCTGAAAACTTAAAGTAGAACTGAGCAGCGAGCCTAGACATTAAGGAAGACTTGCCGTTTTGCCAATCTGTTGTGGATTACTTTACAAGAGCTTTCAGTCTGGTAGTTCTTAACCTGCCACTTCAGCTATCAACATTCAATATCAGTGATTAAATCTTGACTACTCAGAGACTGGAAATGGTGCCAAAGGCAAACCTAGTTAAGTTCAGCCCCATACTTCTCTGTTGGCTAGATGAACTACTTCAAGGTCACTAAGGAGTCAAAGCCCACAACCGTCTCTCAGGGACCAGTCAAGGCTCAGGCTCCAAGCCTCTGGAGTTTAAAGTTTTATAATCTGGTTATTTTTGCCAGAACTGTGAACTTCTTACCACGTGGCTGGTAATAAAAATAGAGCTATTCTATTTCTTCCTTCTTCCCAGACTTGTATAATATCCCCCCATTTCTAGTCCAGCTTTGCTGTTTGAGAGAAGGTCTTATATCTTTCAGGGGGTTAAAGGGAGACTCTACTTCTCCAAAATTATTTGCTGGAAAAATGTAATCTTTATCTCTCTTCCCTTGATTGCCAGGCTTTTTCTCACTTGGCTTTCTATTATATTTTATGCTTTTTGTTTGTTGGGTTTTTTGTTTCATGGACACTGTCTCCATGTTGCTACAGGAAAATGAAGATGCTGCTAAAAGTACTCTTGTGTTGTTACCCTGATTAATACTCTGAGATTTATTTTAATAAAAGCAGACTACTCAAACTAGCCATACACAACCAGTTAAACCCTATTAATACATCCCCTGATTTGTTAACATATCCCCATCACTCACCTTTAATTCAGAATTAAAACCCTGGTCTGATCTAGCCAGGATAGTCTTATTTGAGACGGCCACTTTGCTGCTAGCTTTGTTTCAGCTGTTTTCTAATCCAAGGAAGAGAAGGAGGGCATGAGCAGAGAGAACAGACATATGCACACGATTACACACACCCTGCAAACAAGCAAAAGGCGAGAGTATACAGCGGACTTGAAGCTGAACAGAAGTAGAGCTGCATGCCCAGTCGATTAACAGAATTAATCTTCAGAGCTGTCAGGTTTCACATTTTATTTTATGATGACTATATTCATCACACACACAAACCTTCATTACATTGCTGTTTTGGATACAAGTCAGACGGAATGAACAGCTTGACCTTGGTCGTAAACCCCACTACTGAGGCAGCTGCAGGCAACCTGAAACAGAGCAGAATTAGTTATGAACCCTTAAGTCTCTCTTTCATTCTCTTGCTCTCTCTCTGGCTTGATTAGTTTCCACCTGTTTAGTCTTCATGGAAGTGTTGACTTTTATACTTTCCTGTCTGGCAAAGACACATCCCTTTTCCTTTTTTTCTCTCTTCTTCCCTTCTTTCTCTCTTTCTCTCTTTCTGGGAATTGAAGAGTGAACTTAATGGTGTAATTTTAGGGTTCCCAACAGACAAAACAGTTTTGTGGGCCAAATGAAGCAGTCTTCCTGTGGAATACTCTTGTTTTGAATGGAAAGGTTCAGTTAATGTGATAGAGATGAAAGAACATGTTACTGGAATGCTAATACTCCTTCATGATCTTACGGGCTCTTCTGTCCAGTTTTCTTTTTCCAGTGAATAATAATACAAAAAGGTAATATCTGAGGCTTGCCTAATTCTTCGACTGCATGGCTTTGTTCTCTAAAAGAGTTTTTTAAATTGTTCTCTGGCCCACCTTTTTGCCCAGTGGGCCCTAACACTTGTGACTGGCGTTCAGCTCTGAGTTATACCTCTCAAGAGAGTAGGTCTTGGCTTTGGCAGGGCCAACAGGCACATTAATTATGCCGTAGCAAACATTTGGCAGTTTCTCTATAGAAAGTTCCAGGGCTGACCTAAATTGGATACGTAAGGATTCCTCAACCCTAGGAAGGGTGCATCTTCTGTAATAGCATGAAGGTCATTGGCGGGACAGTGCCTCTTACTGTAAAAGTCTGGATTGAGCCTGGGAATGATAAGTAAACTGAAGCTCTGCTGCTCAGTGATGTGGTTCTTCTGGTAGTTTGGTGGGAGATCTCCAAAGACATCTTGGTTTCTACACAAAAGCGTAATGTGTAAGTCAGGGAAAGCTATTCCTTTTCTTTAAATCACTGTTTCTTTAACTCCTAAAAGCAGTGCCTTTCAGATAAGCAAGCTTTTGACCAGACAGGCAAAAACAGGGAAGAATAGAGAGGGTTTATCCGAGCAGTGTTAAGTGTTTCTGTCCTGAGTATTTTCGCTTATAGACAATATCTACTCCTAAGGTTTCTCCAGCAGTTTCAGCTGGAGGTAATCTCTCACAGGCAATCATAAATTTCAGGAAGGGAGTTGACAGCGTAAGATTATCAGGTTCAACAAGACTCCGTTTCATGTCCTGAACTATGGAAGAAAATTGTTGCACGGTTAACAAGCTGCTGGGTCCTGTTGAACAGGTGGCAGAACTTCACTTTGCCTAGTCCATAAAGTGCTTTGAAATCCCTTGGGACAGAAGGTGCTATATATGTGTAAGATATTATTGTTACATGGCTTTTTTTTGCTATGTTTTGTTTTTCATTTGGTCAGCTTGAACAAGCTCTCCCTGAGGCTTAAGTAGCAAAGCATTAGCCTGGGAAACTTGATGGCTTGGGGTTTTAGTCCCTTAAATGGTCTCTGTTGGCTTGTTGGCTGGTTTATGAGGAGGGTGGAGAAAAAGGGAAATGTTCTCCACTCACATTCACTCACATGGAAACATAACTGAGAACTAGATGACTGGGCTTTTTGCACCAGCTGTTTTACTCCCATTTATCAGTGTTATTTTTCACCTGATAGTTCCCCGAAGATTTTGATCTCCAGCAGATAGAAAAGCAAGGGTTTTTTTCCTTCTGTCTCCTGGGAGGGTGGAGGTCAGAACCATAGAATTCTTATTTTCCTTTCTGCTTCCAGCACTGTATCTAATAGCTTGTCAGGAAAACAAATTAAGACCAAATTAAATCTGTCCTGTTGATCAGAGTCCAGTCATACTCTGTCATGAGATGGCTATGGAAAAAAGGAGTAACCTGTCAAGCTCTTAAATGCTACTGTATTTCACATGGTGCCAAACTGTACTTGGATTATAGATACATTGACGCTGGTGCTATAGTAATAAGAATAACAATAATAAATCCATATCACAGCATCATGGAGTGGCGTCACTGTAGGGGACTTTTAACTCTTTCAGCTAAAGCTGCAGATCATCCAGTTTTTCAGAGGTCAAAATGTTTGCAATACGAAAAGTGTTGTCAAAATAGACAGTTATGCCAGCATTTGGGATTACATAACTGTCATTACTCCATTTAATTAGTCATGTACTTAACAACAATAATAACAATATTGTTAACAACGGTAATAACAATATTAATAACAAGAATATCTATCTTACAGGGGAACTTTATGCTACACATTGTATGTGAGATAGCGGTTTGATGCAGGCCAAAATTGTGCTGGGGACTGGGCAATAAATAGTCTGGATCATGGATGATCAAGGACCAGGGCTCAAGGTCATACCCTCATTTTAGTGCAGCTATAAGTTAAGACCGCAGACATCATGGCATTTGTTACGGTATAGGTAGAGAACAATTTCCATGCCCAAAAACCTATGTCCTCCTCCTCCCTTGTCCACCTCCACAGATTTCAGGCCTAAATTAGGCTGGATTAAAGCAGGTGCACTAAAAAAGTGAAACCCCAGCTGCCTTAACGTCAGTAGCGACACAGACACTGACAGGATTAAACCCAAAGCTTTGCCTAATTTTAAAGTGTTTTACAAGCCCTAGTTGTACTTTTTCTTGTGAGCACAGGAAATATCTGTAAACCAGTAAAAACTGATAGGAATGTTTTAGCTGCCATCCATGTGTTATTATTAGATTTTGTCAAACATGAACAAAAAATATAATTTGAGATTTTCCCCCCTATTCTGCCAGTGAAATTTAATAGGAAAAAAAAAAAGGCCAAATATCTTTGGAAGATAAAATTTGAAAATGGTCTGCAGGCACCTGCATAATCAAATACAGCTCAAACAGAAAAACAAGAAGAGAATTATTAAGGTTTACCCCATTTGATAAAAAAGAAAGAAAGAAGAAGAAGAAGAAGAAGAAAAAGAAGAAGAAAAAGAAAAAAGGGAAAGGGAAAGAAGGGAAAGGAAAGGGGAAAGAGGGAGAAGGAGAAGGAGAAAGAGAAGGAGAAGGAGAAGGAGAAGGAGAAGGAGAAGGAGAAGGAGAAGGAGAAGGAAGAGAGGGAGAGGGAGAAGGAGAAGGGGAAAGGAAAGGGAAAAGGATAGGGAAAGGGAAAGGGAAAGGGAAAGGGAAAGGGAAAGGGAAAGGGAAAGGGAAAGGGAAAGGAAAGGAAAAAAAGGAAAGAAGAAAAAAGAAGAAAAACAAGGAATAAAAAAGGAGATAAAGGATCAGACTCTTCCTTGAACAGATGGAATCAGGGTTGATAAATTTGAAAATGCATGCAAAAAAGTATTAAATAAATCAATATAAAGAAATAGTAGATTGCTTTCCTTTGGGTGTTTATATATGTGTGTACATGCATGTGTATATGTGAGTGTTGACGTCTGTACTCTAATAGAGCGTGACAAAAATGACATTCAGATCAATTCTGATTTTTCATTTTCTATTAATTTTCCATCAATATATCTGTGACATCTCCAGTGGATTTGTTTCTGCTTTACAGTGACAGAATTGCTCTCCCTTTTCTTATTGATTACTGTTTTCATAGCTCTTAGTATAGTCAAGTAAGTTGTACACATTTTGCTAGAGGACCCCGTTGTGGTCAACCTCACTTTCCTGGAGGGTCAGTAACATTTCTGTTTGTGCAGGGTTGAGGCAAGTTTACTTCACCTTCAGTAATCCTTCACACTCTAAGCAATTTTGTGAAGATTTAGGTAAATACAAGCACCACAGTATATCTAAATGTGGATTTAAAAACAAGACTAGCATAGAGGCAGTTATTCAGGTATCCCTTTCGTACACTAATTAGCAAAGTTTAGCATTCCGGGCCGCAATAAACTGTCGTTTCTATGCTGACATCACCTTTAAATTCTCCATAATGTCTCCCTCAGACATTAGCTACTTGGACACAGAGTAAAATACAGTTATGTTTTTCCAAGTATATTTATTGCCTACGTAGCACCAAAGGGAGTAGCAGCGGCTCCCTTCCAACACTGTATCTGATTCAAAGGATATCCAAGGAAGATCTACTGGCAAAACTATCCCTGGCAATCTGTCTTCCTTTGTTATTCATAAATCCTAAAGGCAGAGGCTTGGATCTTTCTCTCTGTGCTCAGGAAGGCTCCTCCAGAATTTCCGGATTTCCTTTTGGCTTCATCATTGTCCTTCTCAGAGGACACTCGAGGAATCCCGGCTTCACTGATAAACTTTATCAGTTTGATCATTTCCAAGGGATAAATATGAGACAGTCAAGCATCACTGAGCAGAAAGATCCTCAGCATGTAGCCAAATCAGGTGTTTTGTTTATTCTCACCGATATCTTCTGGTCAGAGGTCAGTTCCAGTGTCCAGCCAATACCTGGAAAGTTAAAGCTACGGTAGCATTGACACCGTGAGTAAAAACCAGGTAAACAGTAAGAGGATAGCTGAAGCTAATGAATAGTCGAGATTAGAAAGGAAAAAGGGAAAGAAGAAAAAAAGGAAAAAATCTCGTGTGTAAGTTGGCACCAGTAGCCTGTGATGTCAGGGTGATGTCAGTTCGGCAGGTGGTAACTTTTTCCAGTTCAGCTTCAAACCGGGCAGGCCTTGTTTTTGTTTACTTTTCCTCTCCACTCTGAAAAGGCCAGTGAGCGACTTCACAGATGGGGGCTGTGAATCACTCCCCAGGGATCTCTCTGCCCTCCGGGCAGCTCAAGGTCTGCCTTGCAAAGGTGGGGCTGAGTATGCAGAGGTGAGGGCCCTGGTGCCCCAAAGGATGGACGGGAACATCAACAGCCACTGCTACATCTGTTCTAAGCTAACTTTTCCTCTTCTTCTTTCTTCCCGTCTTTCTTAAGCCCAGGACTTATTTTTGAAAGAGATAAAACTCTCTATACAGCTTGAGACAAAATACTAACTCAAATAAACGATAGCAGGAATAAAAGTAAGAGAGGAATCATATATAACCATTTTGTAAGCCACAGGTAAAGAATTTGATTATTTGGATTTTTATTTTCTGAGCACAAATGCAATGAATTGATTGAGAATTTCATTCCTCAAGAAACAATGAGGACATGGTCAAGGCCAAGGCATTAATATTAACTGAAAGAAGTGAGACTTAAATATTAGGTATTGCATCATGAAATTAATTTCATGCATCCTTTAAGTCCGTTGTGCAGGTGTTTATACCTGAATTATAGAAATAAATGGATGTTTCTTGGTCATGATTCATTTCATCCAAAGACAGATGGGAAAATAAGCCAGATGAATCATCTTCTAGAAGCACCTCTTTCTCTCAGCTGACTGTAAAGGGAGTCTGGGGTGACAGTACATTTCTACAGTGCAAATGCTGAAAACAAAATGGCATGAATCCTACCACAGGTTTCTATCCTGCTCTTGTGGGCCAAACAATATTTGGATGGCAGAGGATGGATTTATTTTCCACCTCAGTGGAAATGGATGTTCATAGATTTAACGTGCCAAGGCAAGGTGGGGAGAGCCTCCACACACCTCCTGCCTGTGCAAATGAACAGAGGCAGAGGGGTTTGTTTTAGCAGTTGGACTGTTGATGGGCTAATGCACTGATTCTCAGCAGTTCATAATTTGGATCGTATTCTTCTTCACAGAGACTGGAAACTGCAAATCCTTTGCTCCTTGCACCATGCCTGCCTCCCTCCCAAATGCAGAGTCACCATCCTCAGCGCTGACATTCAAACCCACATTCAGAGAAGAGTTATCCTGAGCATGTGACTATGTTGGACCTTCATGCTGAGCACCTTAACGAAGACCTGAACTCTTGTTTGTGTGGTTTGGATGGGTTGAATGCAAGCATACTTATGATTCAAGAGGCTTGGGCTGCAATTACCTGAGTGGCTTAGGATGGAGACTCATGAATAGACAAGCAAAATTTGAGGTGTCTACCTCAAACCTCACCATGGTGACAGGATGCTAACTAGCAAGCTGTGCATGTGAAAGTCTGATGACATTATGAGGATAGGGATAACATTAATTTTTTGTGAGGGCTACCCTAAGTGCTTGCAGCTTTTTCTTTTTTTGCTGTTTTTCTTCTCATTAATCAGGCCAGTTTAGCTTACCACAGAATCACTCATTTTTTTTTATATTCAGGAACTCAGTTTCTTAAGCTACATCTATACTTAGAAATGAAACATGCCCACAAACTCTTTTCTGGACTTGAAAACAACTAATCCAGAATGGTTTGCATCCCCTAAGCCCTCTTTCCCTCCCCCTTTGGGATGGCCACATCCACAGTCTTTGTTAAGAATAGTTCCTGTCTCATGCTAACTCCCAAATCATGCCCGGGAATTAATTTTGGAGATTGATAGGTGGCCTGGGCCAACAACGTACTAAGAACATTATTAACAATTTAACAGTGTGGGTGACTGAGTTCCATTGCCTATGAAAGTTTCCTGGCACTATTTGTTATTATTAAAGATGTAGCTTCACTGCCCAAACTTTACAAAGATATATAGGAATGACATATTTCTACTTCACTGACCAGTTGGGAAAATAATTTCATTAAAATACCATGTGGGGCTCAAAGAAGAACTTAGGGCCCCTAGAAGCTGGGTTTGGTTTCCGTTACTTAAAACAGTAAATTCCTGTGCCTCCCCTTCTCTTTCTCTTTCTTTTTTATACGTAGATCAATATCTGTATATGCACTAACTGTGATCATTAAAGTATACCATGACACAGTGAGAAGGTGTGTACCACGTCCCTTTTTGATGCCCTAGAAGAGACCATGCAATTCATGAGGGTTAAAAGCTTTCTCCTTCTGCTCTAGTGGCAAGCGTTAAAACACAAGTGGTAGCATTCCCCCGCACCAGACCTTTACACGTTATGAACCAGGGCTTGACACTAGTGATTGAGAACACACACGTACCCAGACCTTCCCCTTGGTTGGACCTCGTCCATGAATTGTGAGAGGCACTTCACAAGCCTGGATGTCGCAGCTTGTGACTACAAAGGAACATTACACACGCTATTACCCAAGGAGGGGACCTTATTAGAACATTTAACAAACAGGAGCTGATGTATTTTATTTTCCTTTAGCAAATGTTATTTAAACTAGACAATGGGGAGACTTCCCCCACGCCTCAAAGGATCAGAGATGAAATTCCTTTCAGCCCTTAGCTCTCACATTTGTGTTATGACTCAGATGGTTAAGGTCTCCCCTCCCTGCTTTCAGCCTCTCAGCCACAAAGAGCTAAGAAAGAAAATAAATTTGTTTCTAAAAATGAAATCTTGGAGGGAAATCATTCAAATGCAGTAGGGAAAGGATTTTAGCCCAGTGGCATGATCGATCTCTTGTTTCATAATTTTTTTCCCAAAGATTTGTTTGGCTTTTTTTTCTGTCCTCCTTTTCACGTCTCTCTCTTCTGGTTTCTCTTACTTCTCTTGATCTGGTATTAATTTCTTTCTTTTATGTTGATAAATTGCTTTCACTTAGATTCTCTTCTCAGCACAAACGTCTTTTTCCAGTCTTGCAATAATTTGTGTATTACTTCAGAGACATTTTCCATCTTTGGTTCTGTTCATCTTCCTCTATTATCTTGATCATCATATCTTTCTATGGATTTAAAACTTTTTTTTCTCCTTTCCTGTCAAGTTCATTCCCCCTCAGTTATTTCACTTCTTCCTCCTACCCTTTCAAATGTTCAGTCTCCTTTTTATTCCTTACATCAGTGGAAGCAAGTATCCAACTCAGATATGCCATCCAAAAAACTTAAATTATGCAGCACTGGTATCAAAATAGTCATTTTGAAAACACATTTTGTGACAGAAGAAAGAGATTTTCACAAAACTTTTGAAGTTTCATAATGAGCATTTGATTTCCACAGAAAATTTCAATTTTGAATGGAAAGGAAATTAAATTCTGTTTAGTTAAAGTGTCCTTGTATGCTTCACTTCTGAATTGAGCTTCAAATACTGTATGTATTTATTTAATAAGTCTAAAAATACCAGTTAATTAAAATATTTTTTTTCTCTAGCAAATATACCAGTTGCAGCTCTATTTTCATTTATTCAGTTGAGGGTGGAATATCTGATTGGCAGCACAGGAAGAAAAAGTGTGAGAAAAAATAGACAATAGTTAATGTATTCAGACAGGATGTGAGAAATCCAGAATCAAGTCATTGCAAATGAATCAAGCACTGCAGGTTCATGAAGCTAGTTATTTCACATCCTTTTGGTGAGAAGACATTTCATACCTCCTTCTCTTTCAGTCCCACTCTTTCATGGTTGTTCACAACAAATTTTTAATAGGTTTCACGTCTGCTCTGCTTCCACTTTTTATCAAGCAAAACTGAGGTTTTCTGGCCAGGCATTGTTACTTCTAACCAAAACACTGTAAATATTTGTCTTTCATAGGAAAATAAAAGATGTTCTTTTACTTCTTTGTCTACAGATAAAAAAAAATCTAAAAACATACATGGAAAAATGTCATGTCTGATCGGCAGCTGAGAAATCTCGTACCTCAAGAGCTGGGAGACAACCAACCAGCTGAACCTGGAGACATACTGTTTCTTGACCAGTATCTCCCAGCACATTAATTTTTTCTGCTGTTTTGACAAATGCTACCTATAAATATATGCTGGATAGACAATCATTATGGTCTTTTGGCTTCAGGGCACATAACTTTACTTTGTCCTTTTTAGGAACTCCATATCTATATCAAAATGACATTGTTTCTTATTATTTTTAATGGTCTTTTAGACTATTATATAGATATAATTAGTTATTTAGTATATTACCTTTTTTCCTTGATCTACATATAAGGCTTTACCCCGTTCTCATTCAGGGTTCACTTCACTGGGATGTGAAAAAGCTAGTGGGATGTGAAAAAGCTAGTGCATGACAGTGGACAAGAGGAGATCTGCAAGACATGCCTCATTACCTGACTAGATAACCAATGCCTTCTGCAAAAGCCAAGCTGAAGAGTCAGGAGAAGTAGGTCTGTGAATGGAGGGCATGTCTTGCAGGCTGGGATACTCAGTGAACCTAGAAAGAATTCCTTTTTTTTTTCTTTTTTTTTCCTCCCAGAATATTTGGAACCAACCTTACCTGTAGGGACTGCCAGATGTGTTTTTCAGGATGACGCCATGAAGGCTTTCATGGACTTTTTAAGTTTTTATATTTGAAGGTGAACTTTCCTTTGACAAACAACCTATGCGGCCAGAGCAACTGGTGAGAACAATGAGTCATAAAAAGTCTGTTATTAAAAATGTTTGCTTTGTTCACATCCTGAATTGATTTCCTCTAATGATTTCCCTCTGACGGCTGTGGTCAAAAATAATAACAGTAATAATAAAATAAGAGAATATGCCCCTCCCTTGTTCTTCTAATAGAGGCTTTGCTCTCCATGTGTTGACAGAGCAGCCCTGCAGACAGACCAATATATGAATTCAAGTAATAAAACTCAAGGAAAGATTGGGATATTACTGCTTTTTGTTATTACTACAGAGCTTGCATTATGCTAGTAACGCAGAGGCTATAAGTGAGATGAGGGTCTGAGGTAGGATTTTTTCTTTTTTACTTTCTCTTTGTATGCTTGCAGAAGGATTTTGCTTACCATTTAAGAATATTTAGCTTTTTTTTTACTTGCTGTGTAATTGTGCAGAAAATCAGATTTTCAATCCTTTTTTTTCTTCCGCAAAATTACATTTACAGAATCCTCACTCTTTTCCCCCATGTATTTCTCTTACTATCTGTAAGTATACAATTACTACACAGTTGTACAACTCACTCTACAATAACTGCATAATGTGTGAAGTTATTACATTTACTTTACTGCTATAACACTATGACCACAATTAATAGCACAAATAATTATTCTTTTTCTCATTATGTGATAAGACAGATTATTTGACCAAATAAATCAACACAGATGCATAAAAGTTGGTAGTTCCATAAGTAGATACATAAATATACAAATAATGTATAAAATCAAACAATTAAAAAAACCCTCCACAACCCAAAACAGACTTGTGACTATATTTTATACAAATACCTAATACTTTCTTGCTCTTCATTATGTTGTCTTATTCAATATTTAAAAATGGATGTACTGTAACGACTATTCCGAATAGTATTTGTGATTCAAAAATTCATCTCAAAGTGTATTATTAACCTTAATCCTCCACCATTTTTCTGCTGAAAATCTTCAGTCATTCTCTCAAGAAGAGAAAATAAGTTGGTGTGGTCAAATCAGTCCTTGCAGTGCCAAATACTTGAAGAGAACAGTTCAAAAGCAAGTTACCATAGGAAAACCTCATGGTCCAAAACATTTATTGAATATATATAATTTTTGCTTTTTCCCCAAAAATCAGGTGTAAGAAGAAATATATTTATCTATGAGATTTATTGTGTTGAAAAAATTTGTCTGATCGTCTTCCAAAAGATATAAGCACATTGAACACAAACAGTACTGTAAACATGCGCATTAATTTCTGGAGGGCATGACTATTTTACTAAAACTCACAGAACAGTAAACAATAACATTACTAAAACCTAATTTTTTTTATACGCAATATACAGTTATCCCATGAAATTCAACTGCCACAAAATAATATAAGACCAGAAGATCTATAAGATGTCAAAAAAGCTTGAACATACGGATATTTAGGTGCACAACAATATTCATTTTTGTAAATTTGCAATGTTCAGGAACAAGAATTTTTGGAGAAATATTATTCGTTCAGTCATCAGGACAAAACTTATCCTTAAACTAGTGAAAGAAAGAACAAAAGAAAGCAACATTTTGCCTTCAGACAATTATCTTATCCCCTTATCCCTCTATCCGATTTCTTACATCTTCTTCCAAATAAAGTTCTGCTGGCCATTGGTGGACGCCATGAGGAACCCTTGATATGTGGGATTCCCACACTCTCCCAGTATAGAATTGCAACGTGGAGAATTCTTTGACTAGAAAGAGCTGAAACTCCTATCAAAGGCCCATATCTCAGATGCCTTAAGTGAGATGATGTGAACGATTCTCCTCCACCATTACAACCTGGTGCTTCAGGCACTGCAGCTGAGAGAGGAGTTCCCTACCTAATGTAACAGACACAGAAACAGGTCTTCAACAGTGCACTTGCATTCATGACACACGTGGTCCTATTCTGGTCATGCCTGGAAGGACCAAGCTATCTCTTCTCTGGAAGTAAGCTCCTGTTCATTCATACAAAAACAAAAAAACCCCAAATAAATAAATAGAAGTAGCCAGAGAATAATTGGTAAATACTGACACAGAAATAAAAAAGCTTGAGAATAAAAATCTATCTAAATGTGTGTACTCTGGACTAAGTCAGGAAGTTTTAAAGTCAGGATATTTTTAAATAGTGCATCAAACCATTTTCCAAGCATATAGATGTGCGTATGCATACGTATTTAAAAATAGAGGAAAAATGATAGTTATTAGAAACAAACAAAAGTTCAAAATCTCACAGGCACTTCAGACTGTAATTTTGTTAAGTAAAGTAATGGGAAGGTCGTGGTGATACCGTTTTGAGCCATGAAGACGAAACATGGGCATGAAAAAAATTAGATCTCAAAAAGTTCCAAGAAAGATTTGTAGTCTGGCGAATTTGTTGATAAAGAAAATTCAACCTCTAGAATTTCAACAGCTGAACATCAAGAGTTGATTTTAAAGTCATCAATAAGCACCTGCAGCCAGAAGAAGACTAAGGAAAAGTATGTGTCAAAACAGAGATTTCTCATGATTTATGGTTATTAAATTGTATTTTAGGTTCCTGAAAGGTTGTTATAACCCAAACAAAAATTATGGACTTGGAGCAAGCAGACTTAGTCAATAAAATTTGTTCTCAAGTTATAAGAACATAAGAAGGAATATCTTAACTGATTTGTCTTCTGCTATTGTAGCCAATCGTCATTTCAATCATTCAGTGAACTGTGCGTAACTCTACAAGGAAAGCCAAATGACATGGTCATCTTTGCAGTTCATGGTCATAAAATTACCATAAATTTGTAAGATTTCTGATTTTCCAAAGCCATAAGCACTTTACTCAGAACCATTCAGCTTGCATGGAGAACAAAGGAAGATACTTGTAGCAGACAGATTTAGCACCCTTTCCTGAGCCATCCATTTTGACAACACTGGTTTTAGTTTATGGTACCTACTGTGAGATTTTTTCAGAAGACACAAGGGTTCAGTTGGAGCTAAATCTTCCCTATTGGGAGTAAAAGTAACTCTCTAACATAATTGTCATGATTTCCTAAACTACTTTTATTACCAAAATTTCATGCAAGAGGTAGCAGAAAGTAACTCTTGGAGATAGCTACAGGCCAGCTAGATGTTAGGGACTGAGACTGGTCCGAGGGACAGAGCAGGGTAAAACAGCTGGATAATGTGACAATAGATTACAATTCTGAGGAAAAAAAGAAAATATCTTTATGACAGCTTTAAGTGGGAGCTTGTAGTCACTTATAATAAATTATTTAGAGTTTCGGCCTAACAGTTATCCATATTTTTTGTGCGGTGTAACACAATATAGTTGTTTATGGTAGGAAAAACAGGGCTTAGCCAATCAAGGTGATTTATTCACGTCTTATGATCCTGTGACCCACCAGATTCAGAAAAGTGATTCTTCATCTCCCCTTTTTAATATGTAAAAAAAAAAAAATTAACATTTACAGAATGGAGAACAACAGCTGAATTGGTTTTAAAGCTGCTTTATTGGTACTGGAAAGAAAATGGTACATTCATAATGCAATGTACCTGCCTTTATTTTAAATACTGGACTAGGATGAGATAAAATTGTGCCACTAGCTCCCACACCCAAGTTGCTCAGATCTCCACTGACTAGTAAGGGAACCTGAGCGATTTCTTCAGATGTACAGCTCTATATTTAGTGAGAGATTTCTGTTTCCACACAGAAAACCGAGGCAGTGTAGCGGCCGTGATATCTTTAACCTCTTCAGCCTCCCCACTGTCTCATGTCCACTTTTCCAAATCCTCCAGTATATGAGGAAGGGAGTTTTGTGATGAGGAGTAGAAAGAAGGTTAAAAAAAAAAAGAACTGAAAGAAGTGAGTCCACTGCTAAGTTTCAGGTGGATTTATTTCCGCTGGCTAAGAGGTTTTCTGAGGCAGGGAAACACACAGCTCATTATCTGGATTAGCGTTATTACCTTCATTTTTCAATAAATATACCATGTCAGGATTTATAGCTTCTCTGTTCTTTTTGTGAAATGTAATAGCTCTATCTTCCAATGCCAGGGCTTCAGCAGAGCGACAGGAGCAGCGCAGGCAGGGAAGCACGCTGCTGCTTTCTGCTAAGTCTTGCTCCTGTCTTGGGCCAAGGCTGTGACAGCTGTTGGCTAACCCTGAGCTGAAGTGAACGGGAATGAAATGGCAGACACATCATTTTAAGTAAATGACCTGCTCTGGATTTCTTTGATATATTTATTTGAGCCTCAAGAGAGATTTAATTGTTGTTGAAAAGAGCTGACTGAACTTCTCTTTGCAATAGCTGTAAAGAGCTCCTCGTGCCCTCTTTTGGAGGGGTATAAGCTAAACCCTACCCCTTTCTCCCCTTTCCTCATTTCCAAGTCCCATAAGAGGGGACTCATTCATCTGGAGGATCCCATTTCATCCCTTGCCCTCCAGCTGTGCTCTAACCCCGCTATCAAAGCTGGCAACATTAACATTTTGGGGCAAACCACCACATTTCCCATCTTGTCCATGGGATAAACACTGCATCCTGCATCTGGACCATGCATAAATTGTTTGTGACCTTGCACTGTTAAATTGGGAGTATTAGTGATATTTTTGTGGAAGTACAGGATTTTCAATGAAGTGCCATTATTTGACGAGCTGCCCGGAAAAGTAAGAGATAGGAACAAGTCAGTATCTGATGTGAGGCAGTCCTAATGTGTGTCTTTCCTACATGCTTCTGGTTTTTAGCTTAATACCTGTGTTGTTTACAAGTTGTCCACGTATTGTAAAATCCTCCCTTGCTGTGGTCCCCATAAAAGCCCATTTACTATCTGCAAGCCTTTCTGACGTAATGGCTGATAATACTTATTGACTACTACAGAGCATAGCCGTTATCAAAAGTTTTAGAGTGATTTTAGTGCTGGCAAAAACACCAGAATGACAGACTTGGAAGAGAAAATCCTCCTTATTAACCCAGACAAAAAGTTAACAAGGAACATGGAGAAGATACTTACCGGTATAAGGGCTTTCAAATAAATCAGCAAGTCAGAAGTAAAGCTTGTACTTGCCAATATGGAGCCCAGAATCAATATCAAGAGCTGTAGAAAACTCATACCTGGAACAAACGAGGCACAGAGAGGCACACACAGTGTTTACATGGACCAGAAGGTTGTATTAGTGACCCCAGCTTGCGTATTGACACATCTCATGCAGCATACAGAGAGACGTCCACTAAGGATAACAGAATCACATTTAGATTTCGAAAGAGCAGGATGAACAGTGGCCTTAAAAGAGGTGAACCCCATGGCCGTGGTACAGAGTTTTAAGAGGTCCAGCTGCTCTGGTCAGCTGCTGAATGCTGGGAAAGGTAAGACTACTGCATCTCAGCTGGCTTCAGCATCTCCATTTAGGCAATGGAGTTAATCCCCTGTTGTCAATGGAGACGATAGAGACCCAATGATGGTTACTCAACTCCATGTTGGACCTGAACTAGAGAGACCTGCCTCTCTGCATTTCTTGCAGATGGCCTAGAGTAGTTGAATTCCTAATCTAATCACCAGAGTTAGGTAGGAGAGTTAGGAGGGATTCATCTAAGATATAAGGTTTACACTATACTTCGGAAAAGCCAGACTCTGGGTATTTGTTAGTGGACTCAGTTGCGGAGCACTTTGGTCTGCTCAAGCCGAATACACCCAAAACACATGAACAAGAGTTTGGACTACAGCATCAAATTTGCTTGGAGTCTGCTTTTATGGGAAGATCTGGAGCTGTAGCAGAGGTGGCCTCCTGAAGTGATCTTTATTGTAAAGAATGTATATAGTGGACCAAGAGGCTCAGACCCATGGGTAACTATATGGGGAGCTTGCCAGTCTTCCCTGCCAAGTGAATCTTTGGCAACTGTCTAATGATAAGCAGAAATGGTGCTGATTGCAGTCGTATTTGTAGCCATGGGAACATCTTTGTAATGGGACCTCCTGCTTCCATGAAATGCCAACAGAGAACAACAGTGCTTGCCAATGTCTGGCCTGTCTACTGCAAATTATTTTAATTCCCAAGACATTTTTTTCCACCTCTGCCACAATATTTCTGTAGGAATTTGCTTGTTATTGATTAACTTTCTAGTACATGGGTTCTTCTAGACCTGGATACAGATTTGAAAAAGCAACCATAAATTATCCCTGGGCCCGATTTTCACTTGTTCCCCATTGCATGTGGGCGTTAAAATGGACAGAAATTGCCTCTCCCTTTTCTTAGTAATTTATCTAACCCCACTGGCTTTTATTAGGCTGATATTTTTTTTCCTCCCTTCCCACTCAATTTTAAGTGGCTGCTCCATCATCCCTAGCACTGGCTTGCAAAATGTATACGGAAAGAGATAGAACTTATTGTTCAATTCTTTGCTTTTCTGTTGGTAGATGTCGACTTTTGTTTATTTGTGCTTTTTCTGCCCCAATAGCATGGGGAAAAATAAATGACTTTTTTTTTCCCTTTTTTTTTTTTACTTCATTCTTTTATTTTCTACCTTTGGAGAAAACCTTTCTGATCTCAACAAACATGTAATAAATACAGCTACAAGTGAATAACCAGGCTATACACTAAATGTCTTCCTGGGTGTTCCCTTCTGTACCAGCCAATTTTTCCCTAGTTGCAGGAAGGCAGCCAAGATAAGGAAATATTCATCATTTCTGCACTGTATTATTTCAGTGGAAACAAAGAATCACACTGTGCGTTTGTGCCGGTGTGCGTATATGTGCGCATTCATTGTAGGCGCTGTCTTTCTGAGTCCAGGACTTCAGAATAGCTTTGAAACCTTCCAGTTCTTCAGTCATTCATGTGAAAGCCACCCAGATAAGTGAGGGAGACTGTGGTTACAAGTTTTGTGTTACTGCTCTTGGCTGGTAGGCCAAATCTCTGCATTTCTGCACCCTCTATCCATAACCTCATCCCCTCCCCCTCTGACACACACACTTTGTCTGCACAAATGTTTGTGTGGCCACTCATTGAACCTGACCGAGGAACTGATCCAGCTGAAAAAGAACCCAGGGAAAAAAAAATAAAAAAAAAAAAAATCACAATTTATTTTTTCCGCTGGATCAGTTCCCTGTTTGGGTTCACTGCCTGGTCATGAAAAATGTAGTGCAGGAAGAGCTCTGGGGATGACTTGAGGGCAGGGAGAGGAAAGCAGGAGGGGATGTTTAAACTGTGATTGACACCAAATAAAAAAGGCCTTGCAAAACTTCACCCTGACTAGGAGTTATCTGAGTTGACCAATTATGGGCTACAAGAGATTATGATACAGGAGATTATTATGGGAGCAACAGTATGTGTCAGACAGCCTCTCACTATAATGCCTGCCTATACTGGAACTCATTTTCATAGCTTTCTGGGAGTTGTTTATATTTGAGCGAAGCTGTCCTCTGAAAATAGTTGTTAAGTTTCACTGAGCTGAAAGGCAGAATAAAAAGTTCAGACACCACTTAAGTCACAGTAACTTCCAAAAATGGTATTTCCTGGACCCTGTATTGGAGGCCAGGAAAAGAGGACCTGTTTTCCCTCTTAATTTCCAGCCACCTGAGTGCAAACGCTTCTCAAAATTTGATGCATTAGGAACAACGTGCACAGAGACAATGGAGAGAGGGCAGAAATCAGCCAGACTTCTTGTCTACTTCTCTGAGCTAAATTCTGCTAAAGATCTTGCTGAAGAATCACTGAAGTCATCAAGGTACTTTGCATTTGCACCTCAAACCAGATATTGACTTGTCCGGCCTTAACCAAATGACACACCACTCTCCAGTTAAGAGAGGAATCTAAGGAGAGCAGTGGAAAAAGTGTGGGTGAAAATTAGCATCACACAGGACAGAAAACGGGGGTGGGGGGGAAGCATAGTAATTATAAAGAGACAACCAGGTTGTGCTTAAAGGCAAGATAAGGAGTTGGATATCTTTCCAATATCATTCGCTGTACAGAAAGTGGAAATGAAATCCTTTTTGAATGCCCTGAACAAGTAGTCAATATTTAGCAAGTGTTACCACACTGTGGTAGTTAAAATGTCACTGTGCGTGAAAAATTAAATAGCTCAGTGTTTTAACTCATGCAGGGGAGGCTCTCTGCAAATTTTTATCTCATTCCCATGAAACGCTCCTCTTCAAATGGCCCATTTGTCCAAAGACAAACTCCAGGGCTCTACTTGCCCAGCAGTTCCCAGCCTAAGCCTCATTTATGCAATTTCAGCAGCGTTACCTAAGGGAGTAAAGGTTGTAAGATCAGGACGTTACCAGTGAGTAAGAAGGCCTAATCAGGAAGGAAGGCTGTGGTAATGCGGTTAGTTCAATCTTTAATGGCTGGGCAGGTACAGAACAGCAATCAATGAGATCTCTCCAAGGACTGGAACCATATGTGAAAAAAGTACACATTCTGCTTCCTTCCCTGAGCATCAGTACGTAGTTCATAAATGCTCCTTAGTTTCTGGCCAAAATAGAAGACCTTTACACTCCTGAGATAGCAGAAAGGAAAAGGAGAGGCAGTGACCAGAAAAACTCCCATGATATGTGTCATCCAAACCCAGATAAAATTTCCCTGACGCCACAACTATAATTAAAATGATCAGACACCTTTAGCATCCTCCAGCTAATCTTAGCTTCATTCTTGTGATGTACATAATGTGATGGACTCCAGTGAAGCTATATCCCAATGCTTTTTTCATATCATCTGGTCACATTTTTGAGAAATAAATGTGTTTAAGGTAACGGGCCACAAAGCTCTATTGCAGTCAGGGAGCAGAAGCATGCAAGAAATGCACAGGATGGATGGACACGTAATGACGAGCTGTAAAAAGAGAAAATGTTGTAGGTATGGATTAGACTTCCCAGTTTTAGGAGTTTGGGGCTTGTCATGGAAGGTATAACCATACAAGTAGAGCAGACCACCCCTCTAGTGGGATGGCTATACATTAATCATCTTCAAGATGTACCCTTCATGACAACGTGACTGTTACAGCCTGGCAGAGGAGCTATGACTGGAACAGAAGCTGCTTGCATCTTGATCTGCTTTGTCCATGCTTAAGATCTGTGATCCTAGTTATTACTACGATCTCCTTCCTACAGCTAGGCGGGTTGATTTCAGAATCAGCCTATCCAGAAGTCACTGTTTTGTCACCATTTATTCAGTGTACCTGGCTTGGTACACTCACATCCAGCATCAGGGATGAATGAACTGCACTGCCCACGTATCATAGTAGATAATGCAAGAGTAATCCAGAGGTTAAGGCACAAAGCTGCAGTCTGGTTTTAGGTTGCATGAGAGGTCTGTGCATGCTGTGAACACATGCACATGGTCCAGATTAGAAGCCAACTCCTTGTTAGAGTTATAACCATGTCTCTTCCTTAGCCTCAAGGCAATCCATTCTTCCTCCATCTTCATATAGTAGAGGAAGGTTATTAAATTTCTTCTCAATACTTCAAGGAGATTGTAAAAAATCCTAATGAGTACAAATGGGGGTTTTTGCCTCAGAATATAGAAGGCTGCTGGTGATGTAATATGAAGTTTGTAGAGCAGGAAAGAGAGATAACGATGCCAGAAGTAATGAGAAAGGAGAAAGTGTTCTCCTTTGCTGGACAGAAGTTTGGAAAGGGGCATACCTAGGTCAGGACTTGCAGGAGATGCTGTGAAACGAGAGCAAGTGTTAATATAGCTGCTGCTGGTTTGTGGTGAGATTGGATGCTGGTCTGTATGAAGCAGGGATGTTTCTTGTGCCTGAACTGTGGAAACAGCTTCAGTCAGAGCTTACTGTAAAACAAGTCATTTCAGTTCTCCGGAACAACTTGTTCATGTTGTGAGAAGTACTTCTAATGGGTAGGCAATCCTGCATACGACAAGTTTGCAGATTTAGCATCATCCATAGGGTGAGACTGATCATTCAGGACTGGGGGAATCTCCAAATTTCCATTGGCTGAGAAGTTCCCCTGATGCATAACTGATCCTGCTTATATGGGTCTAGTGCCTTGATTTTTTTTTTCTTGACACTTAGGAAAATATTGGCCCTCCCAACACCATTTCTCTGCCCTGGCAAGCATCATGACATTGGGCCTCAAAACCATGGGTGTGGTCTAATTTATTCAATTCTTCTCCTCTTTCCTCTGGTTGTTCCTGAACATTAATTGTATGGGGACTGGGGCAGGAGCAGTGCGTGCTCTGGAGGCTGCCAAATACAACGTATGCAGCCAAGTGAAAAATAAAAAGGTCAGGTTCAAAAGTCTAAGCAAGAGAACTGAAGGTTTTCTGATGGGTTTGACATCTCAAATGGTCTGATGGATGTTTCCTTTGTTTGTTCTGTGACCACGCAAAAGGACTATAGAAATACAGGCAAAACCCATGATCTACTACTCTTGGCTGATCTGTAGCTAACATATCTAGTATTATTTATACTTTTCATTATTACTTATGCCACAGCAAAAGGTAGTCCTTCCCTACGACTAGCGCCCTTGACGCTCTTTAGAAATGTAAAATACACACGACTAATAAACAACTTTCTTCCATTATTCCTGTAATGTCATCTTTCAACTGTGGAAAAAAATATAAGGAACTTCAATGCTCCACCCAAAAGTCCATCAGGGACCCCTCAAAACAACCTACCTCTTGCTTCTTAATTTGAAGTCTAGCAGGCATAGAGAAAGTAGGTCTTCTGTATTTAGAGTGAGTCATAACATGGAGCACACTGCAGATAAAAGTGGGTGTGGTAGTTGAAGAATGGAGGGCAGGAAACAGATGTGTCTGTGGCTTTGCTGTCTGGTCAAATGGGTTAGCTCCAGGACCGTTAATGAGGGCCTGGGATAGTTCTGTAGCTGGTGTAAATTGAGGCAGTCTTGCTGAAGCTATGCTAATTTACTCCAGCTGAGCATCAACCCTTTTTCTGTTTGCATAGGTCATTTGGAGACCAATGCTCGATGGCTGTGAAGAGCCAAGTGAAAGCTCAGTTTGGCCTGTCCCTCCTCAAATGAAAGCTCAGTTTAAATCATTGCACTTATATTTCTTCTTTACCTAAATCCTTTTTTTTTTTTTTTTTTTTTTTTTTTGTGAAATGAGAGAGATTTAAGGAGACTAGAAATCCACACCTGGGCATTCAGAGGCAGCTGTATCTCCTTTACAATACTGAAAGCAAGCTGCTTGTCTAATTGTCAAAATAAAGAGGCAAATTCTTTCCATAAGACATCTACATTTGAAAGTGATTGGATAATTGGTTTCATTTAGGCTACAGGATCAGCACTGGAAGGAGAATATAGTAACTCTCAGTTCTGACTTCCCCAAATTGACTCTCCAGCTCCTCTTTGGGCAAGCTTTCAGGTTGAACTTCTGCATGTTCAGTGATTATCCCATCAGTGGTAAGGACACTAGGAAGCACCTGATGAAGAAACACAGGCCTAAGAAGGAAGATCCAAACTAAACAGAAGTGGGAACAGAGCAGCCGGCTCTGCAGAACATCGTACAACTGCAGTCTTTAATTTTTTAAAGAAAATTTTCCACTTCTTCCCTTAAAGGCCACATCTGGCAAACATTGTAAGAGTGTTAACAATTAGAAAAATGAAATGTCTTTGCCTTCAATTTTAGTTGACAAAATAAATATAAGAATTCCATTGATCTTTTTAACAGACTATTGTATTATTCTTTGGGATATAGTGAATTTCCAGCCTATTCTAATCTTATCCAATTAAGGGAAACTAAACTTGAATGGCAAATCACAAGGTCTCTCCCCACTCTGGATCCAAAAAATTCTCATAAATACCTCTAGGAATTGATTTTATCCTCTAGTGACTCAACAGGATCCCCATAAAAATTGCAGGCCGTGTTTTAGACAACCTACTGTGGTGTCTTACATGGATGGACACCAACACTGGGACCTGTAACAGGGAGTTTTTGCACAGCCTTTATTCCCCCTCACTGACTTTATTACCATACAAGGCCCTGTAGCATGGCGCAGTAGGAGATCTGAATTACTTAATACACCCTTGAACTGTGCTGCTGTCTTAGGCATCATTCTAGGTGGTCTGAAAAGTCCCTTTTTGATGTTTACTTAGGAGAAATAAGAGATGAATTCTTAGGTTATTCTTGTCCGTGCTCCATTATTCAGACAGAATTTTTCCAGAGCATCTTAAGTCCTCCCCAAGCTTAATGAATTGTTATGACGCTTTGCTAAAAGAACTAGTAACCACGGTTTCTGTCAGAGTACACCTCATAGAAGGAAGAAAAATCCACGAAAATTTTCATATAGTCATTTTATTACCCTCTATGTATTACTTCTTTAGCTCTCTTGAATCTATGAGATGCCTCTAAAACTCTGAAAATGCTTAGACATCTGGCTTTCTGAAATTCCTCTTGCATCATGTTGACTAGTGTAGCCTCTGGTCACTTGAGCTTCCCTAAGTTTTGCATTCACGCATTGCTTCTTGTCTAATATATTTTGGCATAAGGATTACTATCTTGTTCTTTTCTGTAGATTGGAATTAGACTGATTTAAAGAAGACTCATTGTGTTCCACTAAGTCCCACTATCTTTGCAAAATTAGGGCCCTGAATACTTCTGCTGTGTAGGTTTTTATTTTCTTCCCACTTACCCCAGCTGTACAATATCAGTGGAGATACTTTTGCTTTACACTTTGATGACAACAGCCAATACTCAAGCTGTCTTTTCTCAAGGACACAACAGGAGAGGGATTCACATCACAGATTTCACTGTCTTGTGAGCTGGGTGTCTCACTTCCCATTGTGGTCAATGAAGATGTAGTCAATAAAGTACCAATTTGCCGTAGAAATGCGCAGAGTTTTAACTGCATCTGAAAAAGGTATGTTCTAGTTGCATGAGTAGGTTTGATTTTCTGATAAAAAAAATTCAAATCTGATGACATATTCTACTTTCTGAAATACTTTGCAGAATCCATTAAAATATACTGGTTTTCCATCAACTGTCTTGTTGTGATTCTTGAATGCATGGGGTTAGAATACCAAGAATCAGATTTGGGACACATAGATTTTGCAGAATTTGTAGAAAATGCAAATATTTTTAAAAGAATTTTAAAATGTTTTCGTCAAAATGTCACATAGTGTTTCTTTGTTTCTTATTATTCTCACAGATTTTCATTGAAAAATAAACAGTGAAGCAATGAGGAAACTTTGGATTCTTCAAAATGTCTTTTGGGAAATGAATATCTTGGTTTCAATCAACAAGAACCGATTCTGTAAATTTTCACCAACATATTTTCTTTATTTTTTATTGGTTTACTTATGTAGAAAAGTCCAGAAATATATAAAATAAAATTTAAAAAAACAAATAAAATAAACCCAGACTTTTTTCTTTTTATTTGTAAAATAGAAAAGGTTTGTATATTGAAAAAAATAAGTAAAAAGGATAAATAGATAAAGCTGTAATACACCTTACCCTTTGAAACATTCCCTGAATGTTTTGTAGAGTAAGAGCAAGCTGAATAAAAGGAAAAGGAATAAAATCCAGCCCTCCTTGAGTCATTTCAAGCACTACATAGAAGTTCACAGACAGTTTCTTGTAGCATGTACCCAGCTAAACTTGCCCATGGTCTGCAGGTACGGTGTCAATACTGTAATTCTTCCTCCCTTCCAGCCTTTCACTTCTATTTGGAATGTCTCCCAGAACATTTTAACTCTTTTCCTTGATCCTGCAGCAACCCTGTGATTGTTTGCAGCTGACAAAAGTTGAAGACAAGACATGGAATATCATCAGAGGAAACTGAACTTGAAGAGCAAAACCTCTAATGCTGTAACATGTCAAGATTGCCCTTGGGGGTCTGGAAGGTTTTTCACACCTTAACTAAAGGAGTAGTACGTTGAACTCTCTAAACTAGGTACAGCCACCAATAAGTAATCTTCAGAAAGCCCCTGGGCCTCCAATCCAGATGACATTCGGCAGCTCTTATACAAGCTAAATAAGCAGTGTCCACAACAGAAATGGAAATTGACAGGTCCCTTTTACCTTCCTCTCCCTCTAGGATTTTGTAAAGCCACGTGAGCTACCTAAGAAAGACAGGCTAATGCCTGGGTGACCTCTATTCCCATACACAATCCCCAACCACAACAGAATCTGTCCTTATTCCACCCAATTTGTTGGTAGTTTCAGAGCAGCCAACCTGCAGCCTCACTCGGCCCCTCCAGGTACATCTCCTAATCCACTGCTCCTCTACCCACCTTTCCTTGGCAGTCTCACGATGTCAAAATTCAGTTTTATTTACTCTACTGAAAACCACCAGCTTTCTAGTTTCCATCCCATCAGCTCATGCTTAGTTTGTGCCCTTTTGTTCTCATACAATGAATGCCACTTGCACAGGTACCTCTCTCCTGTTTGCAGAGATTCTTCCCCAGCTGTATCATTAGACAACAAATATCTCGTCCCATATTTTGTTGGGGAGGGCTAAAAAGGCAAGTTGTCTGATTTACTTTCCTGTTACATGACAGACTTACAATTCCATAGTTTATCCTACTAACCTTTCAGCACATCTTTCCCATCAAGTGATAGCAAAACAGCTGACACAGATAGCCAGAACTAGACAGTATTTCTGATGGCACCAGTTCTGAAAACAACAATAAAGAAAGATTTGACTATATTCCAGACACCACCAAGAAAAGGATTTAATTAAATTTATTGAGAAATTTAGGAGATATTGAGTTTGGGGTTATTGTACACTCAACATTGTTTTAATTGATAATAATGTAATCAGGAGATAATATAATGTTAAATGCCAACACTTCTAAGATTCATTGTACCTTACCCCCCTACTATATTATGTTGATAGAAAGCAGACAGCTAGAAAGAGACAGCTACATGCGAGGATTTGTAAGTGACAAAACATTTTTCAGTAGAGATAATATCCTTCATTAAATCAACAAATCATTAGAGTTATCAGTGCTGAAATATTCTGAGGAAAGTCAGCATATTCATATTTAGAATAAAAGGGAGAGAAGAACCTTTTTTTTTCCATTTAATGAGAACGAGACATGAAATTATTTCCTTCTCTGAATCATCACAAGGATCTCAAAATACCTTTAATGAATAAAAAATTCTTATCTGGTTTGAGACAATGGTAATGTTGCTTTAATTGTAAATGATAGGTTTTTTTCATTTAAAATGTATTTTTAAAATATAATTTTTTGAGCTGGAAATATGAAACTTTCTATTTTAGCAACATTGGAATGAGACGTTTATGCAATCCAACCCTTATATTTATTGAAACAGAAGTCATTGATATTTAACTACAGGATTTTAGAGAAAAGCTGGCCTAGTAATTATATTTCCATATTTTCCAGGGCAGAATAGGCTGTTCTGTAAACCTCTGTGTAGCTAAGATTTAATACAGAAAGTCTAAGGAGAAGAGCTATCTTACTGTGTGTTTGAACAGTACCTGGCACAATGAAAACCTGCTTCATTGTCACCAATTTTGGGCAAAAATGCCCAATTAAAAAACATGGTAATAGGAACTGACTTCACATTCATCCACAAATAAAAAGATTGAGTGTAAAGCAAGTGTATATGGACAGGAAAGTCTCCCTTACCTCCCACTTTGGGCACAGATGGTTCTGTTAGTTCAATGTTTGACTTGCTTGACACTGAGCATAAGCAGCCTGAGACAGGCTGGTACTACAACCAGGGAGACCAGGGTTTGCTCCAGAACTTCAGGGGCATAACGGAACAAGTTTTTTCTGGACAGTGTGCCTCAGACATTATTTGGAGGACAGTTTAGGAATCGTAGATGGCATTCCTCTACCATGCGTTATGTTCTGGGCTTCTTTGCTGATAATGTGCAGTCAAAACCTGGCAGACCCCTTCCATCCCTTTCCAAGATCCTTCCATCCCCATGGTCACACCGAACTTTGCTATTGAACTTGTACAGTACTTCTGGCTGGTATTAAGCTAACACTGACTCGAACTTGGCAAGGCAAATGTGAAAGGAGACATCACAGCCTTTCCCAGGGTGTATTAATCTCATATATTTCTCACCTCAGGTTATGAAGAGAGTCTCCCAAACTAGCTCTGATGAGATGCGCTGTTTTCATCTAGCTAACTTTGGGATAAATTAATCCTATTCAAGGGTACCTTTCCCCTGATGACACAATCCTGGCTAATACCAACTCTCATCCTTTTTTGAATTAAGTATATTTTGGAAAGCAATGCTCTCACATTCACTCAAAATGCTACCACTGGACCAAACAGACTGTTTCTACATATTGCTAGGTTTGTCACCTGAGCTGAGCTGAAATGGGAATGCCTGTGCTTCCACCATGGCAAGCAGTTTAGCCTCCTGGGTAGAAGTCAAGCCTGATAATTTAGATTTTTCCAACAGCAAGAGTATGCTTGTCGGTTCCTTCAGGATGCTACATGTCTGATCAAGCCCAAGATTTGGCATCATCACCTACCTGCAGCTGGTTTGTCTTTATACAGCCTACGAAAGAGCCACATAGTCAGAACCAATCAGGTTGTGCAGCATGCTACACTTAAGCCCTGGGGCTCATTGTAGACTTTAGCAAAGGTACCCCTGATGCTACAGAACAAGCTATTGAGCAGAGCAAGCGTGAGGAACAAACCTTAGGATGCAATGAGGAAAGGACACGATTCCAGTGCACCCCTCCAGCTGATTATCTTCTCAGTGCCCTCCTGCACTGGGACAGGAGAGGAAGGTTAGTAAAAGGCAACAAGGATCTTCTAGTAACCCAACAGGTGGCCCACCACCTTATTTATCATATCTTTAATGATACTTCTAACACTATGGGCCTCTAGACTCCCAGATACCAGAAAAGCTCACCCCACCTTTTGTCTTTTCCCAGAGCACTGAAGAAAAAATAATGATAAAAAGGAACAAACAAAAAGGAAAAAGCATACGCTGCAACCACAACTAGAAACATATCTTTTCAATCTCTTGAGTGCTGCCTCAGGGCCATAAAAATGGCATTACTCTGATTTACTATTCAGCTACTCTATACAAAAGACAGCCAGCACAGGAATCCACAGCGTTACCCTCTTCCATTTTCTCTGGGTTTAATTTAACACAGGGGCAGTGAAGGAGATAGATAGCAGCACAAGTAGAAAATGACAAGGAAAATAAGAGGAGACTTTGAGTCTGCCAGTT
Organism: Mycteria americana; assembly: GCF_035582795.1. Classification (NCBI taxonomy): domain Eukaryota; kingdom Metazoa; phylum Chordata; class Aves; order Ciconiiformes; family Ciconiidae; genus Mycteria; species Mycteria americana. Next base: position 2,721,396 of record NC_134366.1, on the reverse strand, counting down.
AAACGTGAGTCTGTGCCTAATGTGAACTCCAGAATTGCCCTTTCCAGAATCCACGCTTGAAAGCCCTCAAATGTCCACTGAAAGGTCTAAGGTCTTTATACTTATTCTCACACCTCGTCTTTACCCTATCATACGTGTCTATACCCCAGGGCTGGCCATAACAACAGAGATCCGAATAGTGTTAGAAAAACAAATTATATCTTCAATATTGTTATTTTAGACAGGTTTTTTTTGTTATTAATATTTTAAAGCAATGTTCTCAGTGAACAAATACCCTATTTCATTCTGACATAATTCTGGAAACAATATTTAGAAGAAAAAAAAGGACAGTGAAAATAACCCCCTTAAACATTAGCCTGTCTCTGCCTTACAGATAGTTGGCCTTTTTCACACTACAGTTCCTTCACAAACAGGAAAGACACTTCATATATCTCCTACTAAATAGTTTAGTGGCCATGCAGGGATAATGGGCATTACCTTTTGAACTTCAAGCTGACTTCTAAAGCAACCCACCTGGGTGTTTTTCGAAGAGTTATGCAATATTTGGGTAACAGAAAGGCTCTAGCAGCAAGTAGTCAGGTGCAAATGGCAAAAGAGGAGAAGACAATCTCACATGCTGTGGGCATAGCACAGTCCCTATCTCACTCACTCATGTGTTACGCTCCTTTTGCAGGTCACCCTGCTAACAAAATAATTCAGGAAGGGAGGACTGCTCAACCCAGCTAGGGCAGCAGCATCCCTGCCTCCAAGGTTATTTACAGAGGAACACACAGGTGAACGTACGGAAAGAGTTGAGCTTCATGCCATGGGAAACAGTTGCATTGACTAAACAAAACAATTCCTATCCTGTGACAGAGTGATTAATAGGTGTTAAGGAACTTCAAGAAAGTGGAAAATTCACTCAATTACACATATGCGCACACAATGGTGAAAGAGGAAACAGGGAACTCCCTGAAAGCAGACACATCATATCACTGCAGACATGAACAGGGGAGATACTGACTTAGCAAATAAGCAAGAGAGCTGGGCAAAGATGGAAGAATGAAGAGCTCCAGTTTCTGCCTTCAGTTATGCCAACGTAAATCCAGAGTCTTGCCGGTAGAGTCACTAGAGTTTTTCCAGTGCACAGCTGACATAAGTGAGATAAAAAGAATTGTCTCCTGGTCCATGGGTTGCATGTGGGGGAGATTCAAAAGGTTGGCTTCCATTTTTTTAGTTTAGACACCTTCTAGGTGGTCTAGGGCATGTAATGCTTTCTCTGGGTCTAGGTTCATCCTACCTATTGAATGGGCATAGCCATATTTCACTGTCTGTCTCAGGAGACTGCAAGCTTTGGGGGGCATAAATTTCTTCTTATCAAATGGGCATCTCTGGGGACAGTGAAGCCTTGATTTTAAGTTGGGCCCCTAGGCTTCATTGCAGGACAAAACCAGGTTGCATTCCTAAATGAAAGTTGCAGATCTTTTGAGAGGTTCATCCCTGACTAGCTGTGGAAATGGTAGGCTGCTTGTGACCTTAGATGAAGAAGATCATGAGTAATTTTACCAAGTAGAGTAATTTCTGACTCACATCTGTATAAGTCAGCATTGTCTATCATTCAGTTCCTGCTTTATGGTTGGCAGGACGGTACCAGTCTAATCATATAGTTCAAATAACTCCTTTAATATTACATTCTCAAGTAGAGGAAGGAAATGCTCTGTTCCTTTCTTCCTTTATCCTTAAGGGACACGTTCTGTTCCATTAATGAACTTGGGCACTACTACTTCCAGCCTTTGTCTGAGCCACCTTTGCTGCAAACTTCAATTGATATTCAGGTAGATGTCTTTCAAAATGTGGGTCTATGTGACTATCTGAGAGCATACAAGAGGCTTGTTCCAAAACAGCCTTGGCTAGACCATCCTCCTCTCTTTCTAAAAAGACTTGCTTTGTTTCCATCTATCTTTTTACGGTGAGGATGATGCAGTAATTTGCCTGGTTTATGTTTGTGACATCACATACAGATGAAACAATCATGGCTTTTCAATGAAACCTGTTAATTGCCCTCAGACTGGTTAAGAAATGCTGTCTGGGCCTCTTTTTGTAAGAATTTTCAAAGCTCAAATTCTGTTGCTATAGACAGCACAAAACAGAAAACCAAACAGTGATAGCAACTCCGTTTTTGGGTTTACCGACTCTTTAAAACCAGAAGTGTTGTGAGTCGTTAGGCTAAGTGATGTCTTGGCAAGCATTTTATTTTATGGTCTTGAGAAACTAACACACAATGCAGCAAAGGTAGCAGGCTAGAACAATGGAGATCAAACAAGGCTGGCTGGAAGGGTTGTCAACTCTGCTGCCTGCAGAGAAGGCGATCACTGAAAGAAAGATCCGGAGTGTGGCCAAATGATCTAATGTTAGGAATGGCAAACTTATGCAGAATGACAAGGAAAAGAATTTGTTTGTCCCTTCAGACTGCCATAAAAAAAAAAAAAAAAACAAACATTAAAAAAACCCTTGTAGGTCAGAATAGGTGATGGGGAGATGGTGTAGTTCAATACTGTTCTGGGAGACAAAGATTTGGAAGCGGTCAGTGTTCATCTGTCAGTCGGCATCAGAGAAACTGTCTGAGCTATTACGTTTGTGGGAATGATCAAAAGAAGAAGGAAACAGTGAAGACAGCAGATAGCGATAAGCTTCCCTTCAATGCAAAGAATTTACTACCATTCCTCATCATGGGTCAGTGTCGTCCAACACAGCCTAAAGAATTTGAACATAAAGAAAACCTGCAAGGAAATAAGATGGAAGAGAAGGCATGTCTTTTGTCCTTTTTTCAGTTATCTACTCAGACTTCCATGGGAGTTCAAACACTGAGCTGGTAATGAAGAGCCAGGGAAAGCCTCAGGACCTGCTCTGAAGACAATTTTCCAGTACAGAGTGAAAGATGGGGCTTTGCAGTGGATCTTCAGTAGCATTATCTCAGCAGAGAGTGATTCTAACATCCTCCCATCATCAAATCTCCAAGAACAAGAATTGAATGGATACCTTGAGGACTTGATGTCTTGCTGGCTTTTGTTGGGACAAACTCAAAGTTATCAGTGTCATGAAGTTTATATCTCTCATATTAATACTGTGTCAAACTCCTTGAATGCCTCTACAAGGTCTGAAATGATAAATCCTCCCCACACAAGTGAGCTAGGATTTGAGCAACCTCTGTCTTCAGTTCATGGGAATAAAAGTATTTTTCTTACTTCACTGTCCCTGCTAACAGTAACAAACTGTTTGTATCTCTTAGTAAAAGTTTTATATAATATTTTAAAGGTCAGAGTTTGCGGGTAGACGTCTTTTGTATAAAATATTACTTTGTGTTGGCAGTAGTATCATGAAATACGTTGTTTTTTTGTAAGTTCACTAAGTAGCAGGAAGGATATTAGGGCTGGATTCTGCTTCAGATTAAAAAAAAATAATCCCCATGCCACTTTATGTAAAAGCTTGTGACTCTCATTTAACTCGGGTTAGCTGATTGACAAATTCACTTTTTTAACTGCTTTACAAATGTTTTTTCTTCCAGGACACAAACTCTTATGATTTATCTGACGTTCAGAAAAATTGTAAGACAAGATTTTTCCATAGTAAGTAGAATTTTGCTGTTCATACATACCTATTGAAAAATACTATATTATTCAAGAGCTAAATAATTTTTTTTTTCTTGAGCTTTTATTCTCATTGTTCTCAGTTCATTCAGGTCTGATGATGGCTTTAGAAGCATTGCACATGGAGCTTTATAGGGAAGAGCTGTGCCTTCCTTTGAGTTTAAAAAGTGCAAATGATAAAAGAGGATTGTTTATGAAAATGGGAAGGGATGAGCCAGAGTGAAATCCCAACAAGAACAAACCTCTGATGTCTTGAAACAAAGGCAGCGTCAGATGAGTACCTAAGATATCTGTTGGAAAGGTCCTGCTAAAGGGAGAAAGTCAAAGATGAGCTATCCTACCTATGGACCTATAGCTCAAAGATGAGCTATCCTACCTATGGAATAGGAAATATCAGTTGCATGTGAACAATTTTTTGTTAGCATTTTAAAATGTAAATTTGCTAACCTTAAAAGTGGTTCTGTTAACAGGGACTGGAATTTGCAAAATATAGTACTTTTGTAAGTGTATCCAGGTTCAGCAAGATGAGTAACGAACATACATACACACAATTTAACAAACAATACAGGTCTTCTAGAAACCTAAGTACTTACTTTGATTTCCCTCTAATTTCAAAGCCCAAGCCACCATTCCCTACTACACAATCACAATATTACAGAATTGTTGGGGTTGGCAGGGACCTCTGGAGATTCAACCCACTGCTCAGAGTGGTTCAACCCACTGCTCAGAGCAAAGTAAGTTACAACAGGTTGCTCAGGACCATGTCCAGTTGTGTTTTGATATCCTCAAGGATGGAGACTCCACAACCCCTCTGGACAGCCTGGTCCAGTGTTCAACCACCTTCTCAGTAAAAAAAAAAAAAAAAAAGTTAAAGATGGAATTTTGTGTTTCAGTTTGTGCCCGTTGTCTCTTGTCCTGTCACTGGGCACCACTGAGAGAAATCTGATTCCATCTTCTTTATTTCTTTACTCTCCCCATCATGTGTTTACACACATTGGTAAGATCCCCCTGAACCTTCTCTTCTCCAGGCTGAATAGTCCCATCTCTTCCAGCCTCTCTTCATATGACAGATGCTCCAGTCCCTTAATCATTTTTGTGGCCCTTTGCTGGACTTGCTCCAGTATGTCCATGTCTTTCCTGTACTGGGGAGCCTAGAACTCAGCACAGTGCTCCAGATGTGTCCTCACCAGTGCTATTATTATCAGCTCTAGGGATCTAAGTTTCCATTAATGGATGAACTAGTACATCAATGCCCATCAGTTTTCGCAGAGAGTTGGCAAATCCAGTCAAAGAAGCACAGGCACAAAGAAAAATGGGCAGAGGAAGACAGAATAAGGTCACCTACTCCAACCTCCTGCTCTGGGGAAGAAACCTCTCTACTTACACAGTTCCTGATATATGACTGTCTAGGATTTTTCCAAAAGTCTCTGATGAAGGAATTTCCACAGCCTTTCCAGGCAACTGATTACGGCACTCTACTGTCCCTACTATTTCTTGTAATGTTTTATTTGAATCTTCCTTCCTGGAAGCTGGGACAACACAAGCACTGTCTGCCAGTCCGATTTCAACTTCAGAAAAAGCTCTCTGTGATATTAATGAGATTTGCAGGAAGAATTCAGGCCCCAAAGCAAGCAATTTGCTGTGTATTGCATGCTACACCACACTGCAAGACATTTCTGTGGGTACATTAATGTATTTGGAAATAATTAAATGGAACAAGCATCTGCATGTCTCACTGTATACCTACATACTTAATAGTCTTCCCGTACACAAAAGCAGACCATTAATTGGCAAATCTGACATAGAGTTTTCAAGAATGGATCATTAGGTAATTCATCTAGATTTCCTGTGGACCATAAAAGAAGAGGATTTCCGCCAGTAAGTCTTCCTCTGAGCTTCCCAAAGCTATGTTTGACTAGCTCCTCTTTGGGAAAGTGTTTACGTGAACATTAAAAGATGACTAATCCTCATTTGTTGTTGATGAGTGGATGCTAGGCACATCAGATTGGATTAATCTGATTAAATATAAGTGTATGTTTTAGGGTGCAAATGAGCTGTCTTGGAGTGGGTATCTCATGCCATTTGAAATTTCCTGAAGACCTGTGGGGTCAGCAGATACAACACAGGAACATCCTTCAGGTAGCCTGTGCCCCTCTGGAAGGCAGAAGCTCAGGGAGATACCCTCATGCACATCAGGTCTCCAAGTTTAAATGGTGGATCATGTCAGAGGTTGCTGGATTGTGAGGATTTCAGGACCCAGGGGCTTCCTCTTGCCCCAATCTGATAGAGGGAGGCAGCTTCTGTAGTTCTGAGTACCCTAGTTCAGACAGTGGCCAGGCTGTCACAGAGCACACATTCCCAGTCCTCGCCAAGTCTTTATTTAATGTGATTAGCTTTTAGTCAAATAACCTAAAAAATTACATCTCACATATCTATCTGAGGAAATCTGGAATTTCTGTATAGTCAGTGGAAAACATGTCAATATTATACGATGCAGAACTGCAAGTGCAGTTCTTCTTTGGACATGACTTCTTTTGTCATGTCCCTGCTTGTTTAGTGTCTTGGGGGACACTGAATACACAGGACCTGTAATTTCAGGGACCTTTCAGTGCTGGTGTCTTTTGGACTAAAAATCATAATTCTGGGAATGGATCATATAAAACAGGCAGAAAACACTTCTGAGTTTATTTGCATTGCCCAATAGCAATATCAATCTCTCCTCAACTGTCCTTTGACATGGAAAAGTTGTGTTTAATTGGATTCAGGAGGACTGGCTGGAGGAAGTTCAGATGGGATTCATCCCAGCTAATTATACTCTCTCTGTCTTTTTGGTAAGCTTAAAAGGTCAGTCAAACCTCATAAAGCAGATTGTTCTCAGGGCTGTTCCCTCTATCATTTCCAGTTTTAGTTCCTCCATTTGAACACAATTTAGCCTATCTGTACAAATACACAGTACGGTGAGACAGTAAGAGAATTTCTCTGTCCACCAGAATTTATATACTATGCAGATAAAATAAGTGGTATTTAGGAAAAGAAGATTGTTATCCCCATTTTGTAGGTGAGAGATAGAGATAAGAGGTAGATGGTATGATTTTTCAGAGTTGCAGGAGTGTCTACATTAGAGCGAGGTGATCCATCAAGATCTCTTGAGGCTTTGGAAGACATGGCAGCTACACGTCCCTCCTCCACATGGTTGAGTTTCACTTCTTTACTGAAAACAGTATAGGTTTCCAACACACGGCCGAATTCAAGTACCCTGAGGGTTTAAGTCTGACCAGATCTTGTTGCAAAAAAGGCTTCACAGAGAGTTGTGGTTTTAATCGTCATTACGTCCGTGCCTCTCCCATCTTTCTGCACCAACTCTAATCTGTGCTGCTGCATCTGCAGATAAGAGTCAGCAGAACCTCTGGTTTTGAAGGATCATCTGAGAGATGAATTCTTTACTTTGAAAGCCTGGAAAGTAGTCCCCTGTGTGTGTCATTAAGCTGTAGGCAAAAGCAGATGCAAGGGTTAGATTATCTGTCGGTGACAGCCTAAGTAAAGCGCAGTAATGGTCTGGGGTGGGGAGGGCAGATGAGACGACTGCTGTGCAATTGAATCTGAATGAAGAATGACTGTGGAAGAACAGAGATTCTCCTGCAAAAGTAAGTCTTGGAGTTTCACTTCTCTGCATAGGAATTGACTGTGAGGACTATAACCTCCATATGGAGATGACCTCCAAACCTCCTGAAAATCAGGATGATGACGCTACAAACAAAAAATATCTATATTGTGTTTGCACTCTTTCTAGTTATTATCCTCACTGCTGGACTGGTACTTTACTTTATTGCTTGGCACATGGGAAGAAGTGTTGTCTCTTGAGTTTCTTCAGAAGTGCACAGAAATTTATATTACTCTGAAGCCTCCCTTCCAACCACTGACCAGTTTACTTATCCCATAAAAGTTTTTAAAATGAGAAGAAGAATAACTCCTGTCAGTGTCTCTCAGCAGTCAGTCACCAGGACAAATGCTGAAGAGTAAAACCAACCAAGAAAATGAGCAAAGTTACTGAAGATATTTGTTACCCACTAATTTCAACCTGAGGCAGCATCCCTTCTGATTACTGACCTGACCATATAACCTTGACCTTTGCATAGGTGCTACTGGGTAGTCTAGGCAGCTTGTAGTTGCTGGTTCATTTCATTGGTAATTATGTAGTATGTATGATTTCTAGGAATAGGCATTGTGGATAAGTCTTGTTTGTTTTGGCTCTGTTTCTATGGGGATAAACAGAAGTAGTGTGATTAATTTCCATTCTGTTGCCATGGTTATTAATAATAATGAGGTGATTATTACTGCACTGTAAACCTTACAGCAATTCCAACGCTGCTATAAAAGAGAGAGAGGGAGAAAGAGAGAGAGAAAAAAAAACAACAATTAAAGAGCTGGATCAGATCCTCAGCCTGGACAAATCAGCGCTCACACATTGCCTTCGATGAGAGGCAGTGAAATAGAAGATATGTTCTTCAAGAGTCTGGACCTGCAGGCAGAAAAATATTAATAAAGCAAGTGATAGATGAAAGCCCCTCACTGACTTCAGCAGAGCTGTGCTGATTTGTACCCACTGAGATTTGACCAGGTTCGAGCACTAAGGTCCCACCTGGTTCGCATGGCCAATGGAAAAACGCCGTGACGTGCTCAGTATTTTCTGGATCAGACTCTATCTTATTAGTTTCACTATAAAAAGTGGTGGTGGTGTGTGTGGGGGTGACGAGGACAAGTGCAGGTGAATAAAAATAAAATAAATTAAAAAAAAGCAATAGCTCTTTCTCCTGGGTGACTAATAAGCAACTCCCGCATTCCTGATACCTGCTCAGCTGCCTCTATCTCATCGCACTAAGTGATTTGTATTCCTTCTGGAGACATCGCCATGGTGTTGGAACAATAAGTAACACTCATTTAATCAGATTGTCCCCGTGGGTGAGATTACGTTTTTCCAGGATTCTGCACTCCTAGCTGGGATGTTTTGCAGACTTCCGTCTTTCTGCGTCCTGGTGTAGGTGCAGAAAGCTCACAATTGGCAAATTGCAGCCACTGGGCAGACTTGTTGTTGTTATTTTATGGCTAACTGGGATTCAACATCAGCCTTTTCACACAAGTCTTGGAATGACAGAAACAGGATGAGAAAGTGACTGTTCACATTCTTTCTCCTAAAAGCCACAACCTGTGCTTTGAGGCTGTTAGTTTTCCATGTTTCCTTTTCCAAACCAGGGGAAATTATTTTGCATATTTGTTTCTTCCTTCCCAGGTGTCTCATTTCTGTTTACAAGTGCAGAGACCACCCTTCCCATCCTATCGTTTGCCTTTTATGTGTTCAGGATGCCAGCCTTTGGCAAAACAAAAATCAGAGCCTAGCTGCTTCCCAGTTTTGCTTGTCTGCTGAGGTTCCTTCAAAGCACAGAGGACAGCAGGTCAGAAGCTAGCACTGTCTGTCAAATACTCACATAGAGCCAAGGTAAAAAAAAAACCCATGCCTGTGCAGAGGTTTAAAAGCGAGATGGGGCTGTCAAGTGTTTTCCTTTTCAAATAGGCCTCTCATTGTTTACCTCCAGATCATGCGATGGCCCAGAGCCAACGGGGAAGAGCATCGTCACCTCCTGAGAACACATGGCAGACTGGGTACAAGTCTCTTTTCCTCTGCAGACAGACTTCATTGTGGGCATCCACCGCACTTCACTGTGGGACTGCTCGCGCTTTAAAAAAGGATCCTACAAGCCAAGTGTGCAAGATCAACCAAGAAGAGCAGAAGGTGAAGCGTTGGTCCCCACTGCCCTGAACACAAGGGTGGTTCTCTAATCACCAAAGTTAACAGCTAGCAAAAGATGCCCTTTAGTGTGGGTGGCTGCAAGAGGGGGATGTGTGCCTCTCATCAATACATGTTGCTTGTGTGGGGCAAAAGGCAGGGACTGCATCCAGGGATTCTTGGAGGTTCCAAAACCCATAGAAAAACTGAAGTTGGGACCCTCTCTACTTCCACTTCCCACGTCTGGGCACCCTTGACTGCGTTCAGAGGATGAGGATGGGGTATGGATAGCTGCAGAGTGAGGGGGTATCTGTGTCCAAGGCTAAAACAAGAGGTTTACCTCCAGTGGTACAGTCCTACAGTGCTGCTATTGATGGCACGAGACCCTGAAAATCTTTTTTCTGGAGGTGCGCAATAGCTACAGCTTCCTTGCACTCCTGTTAAACCTCTCACTTGCCCTCCGTTTCACTGCGAAACTGCTGTGGTGCATGTCCACGTACAGCTCTGATCCACAGCATCATATGAAGGCTAGGGATCCTGTTCAGAGGCACAGCTACGGTTGTGCCATCATCTTTCTTGGTCATCAAAATGCAGTGTCAGAAACTCCCCAACAGGTAAAGGCAGATTAAAGATCCAGCTGCTTTTGTTGCAGGAGTGTGGTAAAATGGGAGAGACACTATATCACTGTACAATGAAAATGTGAAATCTATCCACATGCAGAGAAATGAGGGGCAGACTCATGCCGGAGTCTTCCGCTCCCTTCCTCAGACCCAAAATGTGCTGTTTGATGATCCCTGGGGGGGACTCAGCACTTGTCAGGATGGGCCTGCAGCTTAAAAACCCTAGAAAATAAATAGATCAGGAGAAGGACAGTAAGAGAGTTTCATTTTTAAACTATAAAGGACCACGCTGCAGTGAAATCTTCAGGAACGGCAAATAAAATGCATGCATATTTAGAAGCGGTGGTGTAGTTCCTGCCTGCTCACAAGTACATACCACTACTTACTACACGCCCACACACAAGCACATGTGAGCAAGCAAACACGCATTGCAGGCACGCACACATACGTACTCTGCCTTTTGTAATAACAACCCCATTTCGTTGTGAGCGTATGGAAATGGGAGAGACTCGCAGCGTATTTCATTTGAAAGGGAAGAAAAAAAAAATTCCAAGCCAAACTTTCAGAGCAATTCTTTCTAAGCGATGCAGCGTGATCCTTCCTCTGGTTGGGATGGGGGAGGGAAGGGGATGGGGAGAAAAAGAAAAGGGGGGGAGGACAAGTTCGTGGTTAGATGGGAGCTCCCACCCATTTCCTTTCCTTGCCCTTCCCAGGCATGTCAGAGCTGGGAGCCAAGACAAATCAAACTCTCAGGAGCTTGCAGACAGACAGCACCACTTACGGAGAGCGTAATTGCAGACCTTGGAGGAGCGTGAGGGAGGGGATGAGTGTGGAAAAAAAATTAAGAAGGGGGCAGTGCCCTCTGCTGCCAAAGTAAAGCTGTCGATGTGGAGGATTTTGAAGAGAGAAGTGAGCGGGATGCAGCGAGACAGTGCCTCCGGGAGTTTGCAAATAAATAGTCAGAGCACATGGCAAGGGGAGGAAAGTTGACCGAAGTTCATCTAAGGTCAGCAGGGTTCATCTGAGGCCTCTCCCCCCCTGCTCAGCTTACCACAAAGTGAAATGGATACGATTATGCCTACTGCCCTCACGTAGGCATTAGCCTGGTTTCGTTAGCTTGGGCAAGCTGAGGTCCTTGGAGGAGAAGTAGAAAGAGCTGCTGTTGCTAAGGAAAACTGACTGCAGAGCAGCAAAACTCCTGTGGTAGGTACATCTGGGGCTTGCGGTTGCTGCTGTGACGGAACCTAACAAGGGCCAAACAGCGCAACCAGAGAAGGGCAAGTTTCCATCCTCACTTTGCAGGATGGAGACTGTGGGGCCGTGAGACTAAGGTCAGGGTTCATGCCACCTAACTGCAGCCCTCTGAGTGCTCATCATCCCGCTTGTTCCTTGAAAAGAGGGAACCTGAATCCACCAGCCACCCCAGACCAGGATGAACTGACATCCAGAGGATACCAAGTGTGTCAGATGTCCCCCTTCTCCTATTCCAAGTGTCCCTTACAGGGCTCTCTACCCCAGAAAAGCCAGTGACACCAGCCTGCAAACTGAAAAATTTCAGTTCTTTTTTTTTCCTAAAACTTCCCCAAACCCTGCAATCCCCCCTCTCTTCTTTCACAGTCTGTGTCTTCTCTCTTTACAGCATGAACCCACTTACTGGTGTTGCAATATGGCTGGGAGCTTTCTCCTCGGTTACTGCAGCACTGAGCAAGGTGTAGTTAACTCCTTAGCGAGCAAAGGAACAATGTGCATCATCAGGGCAACTGCGTCAGCAGCTGCTCACTGGTGTGTAACTTTAGCCATAGTTTACCAAACCAGGAGAAATTCTAGCATAATAAACAAGTCTATCAGTCCTGGCACTGACCGTCACAAATATCACAGCATTTTGCTAACATACGTCCATGATATAAAATAATAAGTAAGTATAATAGCATAAATAATTTACATATAACATAAATATGTATTTAGCACATGTATAGCTGTAGATGAGTGAGGTCTTGTTAATATTATTGTCTGTTCAGTCTTTGATGTAACTAGACTCACATTTTTGAGACCTTTTCCTTGACACCTGGGGAGTCAAAACTTTTCTTCAGCAGCTATTGGAGGCATATATGACTTCCCACGAGCTTTTGGAAGACCATCAATCCCTTCCCTTCCCTTCCCTTCCCTTCCCTTCCCTTCCCTTCCCTTCCCTTCCCTTCCCTTCCCTTCCCTTCCCTTCCCTTCCCTTCCCTTCCCTTCCCTTCCCTTCCCTTCCCTTCCCTTCCCTTCCCTTCCCTTCCCTTCCCTTCCCTTCCCTTCCCTTCCCTTCCCTTCCCTTCCCTTCCCTTCCCTTCCCTTCCCTTCCCTTCCCTTCCCTTCCCTTCCCTTCCCTTCCCTTCCCTTCCCTTCCCTTCCCTTCCCTTCCCTTCCCTTCCCTTCCCTTCCCTTCCCTTCCCTTCCCTTCCCTTCCCTTCCCTTCCCTTCCCTTCCCTTCCCTTCCCTTCCCTTCCCTTCCCTTCCCTTCCCTTCCCTTCCCTTCCCTTCCCCTTTCCCTTCCCTTCCCTTCCCTTCCCCTTTCCCTTTCCCTTCCCTTCCCTTCCCCTTTCCCTTTCCCTTCCTGTTCCCCTTTCCTTTCTCTTCCTTTCCCTTTCCTTTCCCTTTCCTTTCCCTTTCCTTTCCCTTTCCTTTCCCTTTCAACATGCACTAGGAAGGGATCCTGGCCTGTATGTTGCAATAAAAAAGAAAATTTTTGCTTTTGTCCTCTTCCAGGTCTGAGCTGGTTGCAGCCATCTCTGTTTTGCAGGCCACTAGACAAATCTACTTGTACAGAGCCTGAAAGAGGCTCACCCCCCCACCCCTCCCACCCCCCACCCCAAATTTCTGTTAGGACACCTCTGTCTCAGAGGTTAGGACACCTCTGAATTTTCCTTTTCCTTCCTTCTCTCCCAGTCAGTATCCCACTCCCCATTGTGACACAGGCCTTAACTGGTGTGACTCTATGCAGTATCAGCCAAGAGAGGTTGTGCACCCAATAAAGAGGCACTGAAGAGGCTGGAGGGGTATGCAAGAGGGAGGAGGGGGGTGTTCCTGCTGTACCCACAGTCTCTGAGCTCATATTAGTCTCGTTTACTCATAATTTACATGCCTAAGGATAACATTTCACAGACCATCCCCTCCATGTCATATTCTCTATAAAAGCAGAACTGGTATCTAGCACCCAGAAGATCTTGTACTGTAGGTCCAAAATAGAAGACAAGGCATGGATGGGTGCTGTTGAAATTGGAGGATGCAGAACAAGGTAGGAACTGGGATTCCTGTTCAAGGGCAATTCTGAAATTTCAGGTAACACCTGCTTTGTTCTGAAATGGAGTGTGAGCAAAGCCGTAAAATTTCAGAGCACTGCCCGTTCATCAAAGCTGACATGATGAAAACTGAATAAGCAACTTTGGGAGTTAAAGCAACTGTAGCCAGAGCTTCTGTTCACACCTGCACCTTAGCAGTTCATATGCTCTGTGTGACAGGTTTCATGCAGATGGACAGACTAGGAAGAATATAAACCCCTAACCAGTAGTTCACACTTCTTTCTCACTCATGGATATCTTCAGAACCAAGCTAGGTGACAGGCCAGAGAAGAGGATTCTCAAGTTTTGGAGTCCCTTGCATGGCATCTCCACTGCAGGTCACGTAAGGACTTCAACATTAAGTTGAAGAATGGAAACATACCTTCTCAGAGGGCTCTACTAAGTGTAGGACCTACTACCTGCTATGAAAGGCCAAGGATATTCTGATATTCCATGACTCCATGTATCAGTCATGATTGTCCTCTGGACAAAAGATCAGTACCTAGAGTCATGAACTGGGTGAAAAATCACAGTGCTGCACTACCTATTTATTATTCCTTGAAGCAGTAGAGGCTCTTCCTGACTCTGAGGGTAATGAGCAGCTGGCTCCCATTTACTATGCAGACACAAAATGTGGCTTTCAAGTCCATGAAGTGGGTGGAGGGTAGGTGTGGTAGGGGGGGGGGTGTGTGCATCTGTGTCTGCGTGTGCAGGGGGTCTATCAGTAGGTGCTACAAGAAGCAGCATGGCTTGATGGTTGATTTCCCACAGCTTCACTGCTCTGAGAAGTCAGCTTATTTGAGAACCATGTGTTCAGGTTGTGTTTATCTTGAAGCAGACTGCAACCTGGCAGGATCAAGGTCTGGAGGCAGGAGTGACAGGAGGCAGAATAATTAGCAGAAATGTTAGGCTGAAGACAATCCAATGACTCCAGTCGAGGTAGGAAACATGTCTTGCAGTATAGGATTTGATGTGGTCACATCCCTTATTCCTGCCTCTTTCCTACCTCCCTCCTGTATACAAACCCACCTGGGGAATAGATAAGTGCGTGAAGCCATACTAAAATCCTGTTCACTGGCTTCAGTGAACAGAATGAGCCTCTTCTCTTTTTTCCAGGCTCTGACATTAAAACGCTGACCACAGCCTGAATCACCTGCTAGCAAGTACTGTCACAGACATATTTTCTTTTCCACAGCATGCAAATGTTGGCCAAACCTTGTTTAGCAGCAGTCATGGCTGGTAAACTAGGGCCTATTGCTTGGCTTTTCCCAAGGTATCTTCTCCAGAGCTGCTGTCTTCACTGCAGGGTGCCCTGAACAGCTCTTACACATAGCCGGAGCGGTGCTTCCATGTGTCCCTTCACAGAGCCTTCTCCAGGGCAGACCTGGGGTGTTGCAAAGCTGCTTGCTGGCCTTTTTCTTACCACCTAGAAAGCAATAACAGCTACCCCCAATTAGGACATATCTGAATACCCTAAAGGGACTGTTCTGCAGTGCTGCGGGATCTTTCTCTCATCATTACTCATGCAAGAGCACTGGGCAGCACATTTTAGGATCCTTCTCCCAGTGATAAAAAAAAAATCTGTATAGCATCTAATTTATCGAGTCTTACAGCATGGATGTCATACCCTTTAACGTCAACTTCTGGTTTTCCCCCTATTCTTTCCTTAGCATGCACAAAGGAGAAATAGTGGACACTGTTTGTTTGTGGTTTTTTGCTCAGAGGAAAAAAGTCCTCCTGTACGAACAGTCTTGAATGGCTCACAGAGCAATGACCATTGGATAACTTGTTTGGAAATTCTAGCAAATGGTCCTGGCAAAACAGAGTTTCGGAAAATAACAAGGAAGGGCACAGGATGCAACGTCATGATATATCCCTCTATAAAACGGCCTTGAAAGGCTGGAAAAGCATTGGCATATCCCTCCTGTTGAAAAGACAATAGCAGCGAGGGCTTGGCATGATCTTCCCTGAAAAAACATGGAAACTAGACATAAGAGCAAAAGTTCTGGCAGCACCATGTTTTCCCTCAGCCGCCAAGAGCTAGCGGTATTTGGAACACACCACAGCAAAATATAAAATATATATATTCAAAGAAGGAGAAAGTGGTATGATTTTTTCCCTTGTTTCAAAAAGGAGCAAAGAACAGCTTGTTACAGCTTCTCCTGGAGCTGCGTCAAGGGAAAGCAGTTAATGGTCTGTTACTATCACTGTACAAATACTCATCGATCGCCTTTGTAGGTGGCAGACTCCCATTATGTTAGATGCTGTACAAACACCGAATTAAAAAAGGAGGGTGTCTGTAGTGAAAGTGCAAAGACCCAGCTCGTTAAGCCAGGATCTTTGATGTGGGAGGGCTGCATGGTACAGGATCATACAAATACATCTGGAGCTTCGAGACGTATGCCAGAGAGAAGGTCAGAGGGCTCAGCTTGGAGTGGGGAGAGCCAGGAATGGAGAGCTTTGGGTGGTAAGGTAGCACAACTCCCCACTGCACTACAGGACCACAGCTGACACTGCATATTTCAAGATTTCCCACAAAAAATGCTGTCAGTAGTTGGATTTTACATCAGAACAACAGGTTGGAGCTGATGCGTGGGGTTCTGTAACAGCAGCAACATCGCAGCCCTGTGTACAAGTTACAGAGCAGAGGCCTCGTGCAGGGGACCAGGAGAAAAAAGGCTCAGGGATGCATCTTGTACCGTGTGTGGGAGACTGGGATGGACTACTAAAGCCCTTGGAAGATGTGGGTTTTCTATCATTGAATAATGTTTAGGGGCTCTGTTTTATTAATATTGCAAGAGAAAAACTCAATTTCATTTATCCCTTTCCCTCTGGAGTACAACTTAGGATTCGTGCTGCTCCCACAGGACATCAATTGATAAAACAGGAGAGGTGCTGGAACATGTTAATGTCAGGAAAACAGGAGTTTCTCTGCTGTTACCCTTTTGGTCTCAACACTACAGGATGCCCAGCATTTCAAAGCCCTGTATTGTGTCAGTTCTAGATGCCAGTTTTGCGCAACGCTGTTTGCTGCTGAGTTTGGTGAAAATCACCTTTGGGACCTTTTATTGTACAGCTGAGTATTCAAAGGTCTCATGTGGTACCTGCTCTTCAAAGGGAGTAAGGCACTTTCTTCCCTTTGAGGACCTGGGTCTAAGCACCTTCACGGACTTGCCTGCCAGTTAGTAAAAAGGGGAATATTTCAAGCCCCACCTGACCTCTTTCCTGTGATAAATGCATGAACATCACCCTCACCTTTCTTCTTCTTTGCTTGACCACTCCAGTTACAGCTGACCACAATCCATTCCCCAGGAGACTCAGGACAGGACTGGAAACCCAAGTCATAGTTTCTCCACCCATCTGGGATAGGAAGGAGTCACACCAGTTGCTTTTGGCTGCTCAGTATGCAACTTGGCTGCAGCCACCTTTCCGTGGCTTGTTCTCACCCGCCTGTCTTAGCTCTGACACCTTTTTTTTTGCCTCTTACCAGCCCACCTGACTTTGTTTTTGCCTCGTAGGATCCTTGCCCTGTTTGTACACGCGGCGTAGGCACTGTGGCTTCCCACTCTCTTGTCTTGCACTCGGGACTGAATCATTCCTTGGCTTCTCTGTTTTTTCATCTTGGCTTTTCTCGACCTTCATACTTGGCCGCTGTCTCCTAAAAATCAGGTCCAACAGCCTGAGTCCCTCACTCGACCTCAGCATTGGTCAGACAGGACAAACCCAGAAGCAGAATTTTTGTTTATTTTCCCCAAATGAAGACAAGGTGAATCTGATAAGGAATTTTAGATGAACAGCCCTCACATAGGTGATCACAGGATGACATGAAGTCATTGCATGGCTGCGGTCCTGTGCAGCCAAACCCCAAGAAATGCAAGCCTTATCCAAACAATGACACATAGAAGAGGAGACTGAAAGAGACAGAAATGTTTTTGCTGCAGTGACCTCAGGCTCAGGTCAGCCCCTCCTCAAAATCAGTGGAAATTTTTTTTATAAACTTAGAGATCACTGGATTTCTTCTAAGTCCTGAAGTTGAGACAGTGTGGTGAAAAGGATTCTTGACCTTCCTATGCAATAAGTCTGAGACTTATGGAGGGGTTCCCACGTCTTAATCTCTCATTGTTTGGACTACCTCTGGCCCCATTGCAATTTAGACACATGGTTGCTCTCACGTTCCTTCATCTATAATCTTCCAACCAGCTGTGTCTGGTGACTGGATCCCAGAGCAGGCTGTGCATGCTTCTGAAGCTGGGGTCACATCACGCAATGGGATTAAGGCTTAAGGGGTCATCTCCGTAACTGTGAGATCCTTCCCTCCCTATGCCTTAGGGCTGTACAGAGGAGATCAGTGACCTGGGTAGATAAAGACTAGGTAGGAGTCAGGTTTCATACCCTGCTTAAGATGCAGTCTGATAATTCCAGTTCCACAATGAAAGACTGATAGCTTTGTTATCCCCTTAGCTTAGCCTCTCCTGATCATAATTCCCTAGATTTATTATGACAACACCAGTATTAAAACCTTTACTGAAGTCACATACATATAATCTCCTATTTCTTTGAGTGTGTCATAGAGGGTAGTGGATTAGTTTGTTATCTCGTTGGGGTGATTTGGTACTCTTGATATGTCCATTAGCCACTCATTCTGATCACGCCAAGGCTAAAACAAAAATGGAAATCTCTGCAGAACACAGCTCATTCTTTAGGATTTCTAGGGGTGACTCTTTCATATGCAGCATTGTCCTCTCCAGCATCTTGCATGCCACCAAGGTGTGTTTATTTTATTTTAATTTAGCAGTGATAAATGCCACATCCCTGGAAATAATTAAAAAGTAAATCTTTCTACAGAAATATTAATACACAAATACATAAACTCTGTGAGTCTTAAACAAGATGTTCAAGCCTGACATGAGAGAAGCTAAGAAAAAACTTTCAGCTGTGAATCATAGCCAGAAATACAGCCTCTGCCCTGTCCACATAGTGTGCAAAATAAATCTGTTCTTGTATGAAAGACCTACACATTGAGTTTATTTTTGAACTGGGAAATATTCAGTGCCATATTATAATATATCTATCTCACTTTAGTCTGGTAGCTACTTGTCTCAAACATTAACTAATTAAAGCTCCAGTACCCTAACTGATGATTTTCCTTTTCCTTTTGGGAAAAACAACCATTAAAAAGAAGAGAAAAATAGTTTTTTAATCATCTCTCCCATACCCTCAAAATTCAGAAAAAAAAGTTTTCCCCTTCTCAAAAATAGTAAGTGCATGATTCACAAGAAATATTAAATAAACTAAACCCAACAATGAATTAATAAAACACCTTGTACAGCTTTGATCATCAAAAACCTAGTGAAATATAAGACATCTGTCCTTATTTATGGAGGAGATGATGTAATAGGTTGATAAAGTAGTTGTGCCAGTCTTCACAATATTTGATATTTTTCTTGCAGTTCCAGCTTCAAGAAATTAGTCATTATATGGGAAAATCACCTCTTTTTAAAGCAAAACAAAACAGAAAACAAACCAGTTTTTAGCACTTTTTTAGCTTTCAGAATGTTAAAACAAAGCCTGAGGAAGTCAAATCTAAAAGAAAGATAAATATCTTCTAGTTTTAAATATGTACAAGTTAGCTTAGTTCTGTGAGTCCCTACTGTGTTCAATGAGAAGACACAGGTATATGTATATATATATATATATATACATGGAGAGATTGGTCCTCCTTAAATCAGGTGGGATGAATCACCTTCTGGATTCTTCATTTTCTTCCCTTTCACTCTAAGAGAAGAATATGAGTTCAGACAAGATACCTGAGGTGGATTTATGGAGGCAAGGATCATCTCACTAGATGTAAAATCCAGTGGTGGTAGCTATGTTGGAGGCGGTCAAGCCTGAGGTAAGAAGCAGCTTTGGGTCATGCGTTTAGAAGGGACTTTTCCTCCCTCCTGCCCTGCCACCACAGTGCACCACATTATTTTATCTTCCTTAGATTACAAGATGTTTGAGGAGGCAAAACGATAGTCTTCTTCACCATCTCCACTCTCACCACAAAAAATTAAAAGAAAAAAAAAAAAAAGCCAGTGTCCTCACTTACCAGATGGGTGTTCCACTTGGCTAGAATTCAAAATGATGTTTAAATCCCGTCCCCCAAATTTCCTCTTATTCACGGGTGGGGGAAGAAAATGAGAGAGGCTCCTTTTCTTCCCCACTTCTAAAAAAACACTGCTCCATTCCAGCTGCAAAATATCTGGGCTTCCTTGAACATTTTGTTTAGGCCCCATGTGATTTGACACTCTGTGAGATAAAGGTTTAATGAGAGAAAAATGCTAATTACTTAGGATTATGACTGGAAAACTGGGCCACAAAATATATTAATGGCAAATAGCTTCACTGCTGAGCTTCTCATATGATAGAAGGGAAGGGATTTTTGCAAATTAGGACATTCAGAGTGAAATATCCTCACCCTTTTTCCCTTAGCTTGGTGCTATATGTTTAATGTTTTACTGACAAAGCCTTCCTTATGTCCCGTAAACCAGCAGCCCCATTAGTAGAGGCAGTGACAAGGATTGTCCTCGTTCCTGTCTTTAGCTGTGAATAATACTCCTCCATGTTACCTGGAGTTTTTTACCTACTGGAGAGGCATCTCTGAAAGTCCTCTTCTGAAAGAAGAGACAGATGTTTGGTGTTACCTGATGGATCTCACCTTGCCAAGATGGATCTCACTGGCCCTGCTTGGCTCAGCCACTCATGCTTTTAACAGTGCAACTGTTAAAATTTATTTTAATTGTAATTGTCAAACTGTAAATTGTAATTGTTTAATTGTAATTGTAATTGTAATTGTTAAACAATTTCAGTGATATGTACCCTTTGAGCCAGCAGGTATCATCAGAATTATAACACTGGAAATGGTCTAGCAGTGAGGCAGGATCTATTATCTTAGGTATTGTCTAAGATATCTATCTTAACTATCATCTATTATTTTAGCACTTTGCTAACATAGTTATTTGGCTATAAGGATTTATAGTAGTGTTTTCATACATTGTGCCCGTAAACACACCAACCAAGGAGAGTGCTAGTGCAGTACCACTTTCCACTACATGATGCAATCATTTTCAGTGGCGTTATTTAACCAAAACTTGAGGTCTTCCTCCTTCTTTTATATCCTCCAGCACTGCCCTGCTCCCTCAGAGGATTTATCATTACAAGTGCTATTATTTGTTCACATCAGTTTAAACACAGAGTGGGCCTGCCTTTATACAATTTAATAGATATTAATGAAGGCAAGGGTAAAAGTAAATTGGATTGCCAATGTCATCACTAAAACAGTATCTCAGACATTTACAATGAAGGCATTAAAAAAAAAAAATCAAGGATTAATTTAATCTCACTTCCTTAACCTATCTTAAGCAAAAATATAGTCTGTTTAGACCCTAGACTACTCTATAGTCTTTGGAGACACAGACAATATAGAAAATGGAATTGAGGATGCCACTCACTTTATTCTAAGATAACTGAATGAAACAGGTAGGATAGTTTGCTCTTACAACGTGTACATTTCCCTTCACTGATGATAAATAGGGCCTGAAGTGATGGGCTTAGATGCAGTTATCAACACTGCAGACAGCTGGAGTGACACTTATACTGTCAGTGCAGAGAAATTCCCTCCCCTTAGCTTCAGTGAGATGGTTCCCTTCTCACATGTCCACTTTAAGGCAGTTATATAGGCTTCCTTCTAGATGGTGGGCTGTCTTCTTCTTGGGTCTCTACAGGTATGGTTGCATCTCCTCTGGAAGTGCATCTCTCCACTCACTGTAGCAGGAGCTGGCCATGACTAACCACCTCAGCTGATGTCTAAAGTTAGTTGAATAAAATCTAGGGCCAAGGCTGCAGAGGTGAATTAGCGGCAGAACCAAAGGTAAATCCCATCTGAAGTCTAGCCTGTTATCAGACATCCAGCCTGTCTCTTGCCACGTATGTAGTCTTCTCACTTTTGCCAGTATCTCACCAATGTAATATTCCTTATAAGAAATCTCTAACTTCGAGGGATACTGTGAATGTGCAGGATATTTATACAATTCTTGACTCTGTATTGTCTGCAAACAGTAGGAGAATGGGACAGCTCAGGAATGCAGCCTGGAGACACAGTAGTCATAGACACCTTATGTTGGATGTAGGACAGAAATCAACCACGCTCATTAGTACTTAAATTGGCAAAGTGCTACCAAGGTAACAGCTCTCTCCACAATATTGTTGTCTTGACTAAACAACTTACCCTAAGCTCAGTTGAAATAATATGTTTTTTCACCTGCAGGAGTGAAACATTCAAGACGACATTCCAAGACGGATCTGGTTAAGGTCATAAAAATTTTGTGGTAACCTATATATTATTTTTATGCATATGCTTAACACGATGTATTTTATGAATGTGCTAAAGTGCAATAAATCACCTAAAACATAGTGTAAAACACTTCAGACTCTTACCAGAGTATCAGATGCTCACACATATTCCATACATCTATAGACTCATACAGATGCACAAGCGTAGAGACCTGCCACCTCCTGAGTACAGTTGACAGATGGGAGTACTGCTTGCTTGTCTTCTGTGTGGGAGGTCATGAGAGTAGTCACTGTGTCTGTGATGGATTAGCAGTCAAAATGAAGACAGATAGCGTGGAGGAACGGCACGGCTCCAGCATTTAATGTGTGTCTCAACAACTAGAGTAAAGGACAGAGTTTCATAGGATTTATATTGCAGGAGAGAGGAAGTCTCTCTCTTCCAGTGAATAAAGACAAATACACTGAAATTCATGCTTCTGAAGAAGAGCAACATGAGAAGTCTTAACGAAAATTGAAATCTTCATCTGACTCTGCTTAGGGTCAGGATACAAAGTGGATGACCCCCTGATTAACCTGCTATCCCCAGTTACTTTGCTTTTATGATTCTGAGACTTGAGCACCATTACATACTATGTACTGGCTTCATCTGTTCAGGTATGCTTGTCAACTATAGTAAGTGTTGCCTAAGTTTAGAGGTTTAAGTCAGGCTGGAAAAGCACCCAAAAAGCTATGCAAGCTTATGGGACTGGAAATATCTGGAGATGAAGGTGCTCCAGAAGTTTTCACAGTCTGAACACTGTTCATCTTCTGCAAGCCATGTTGGAAAAATTGGCATAAAAGAAATTCCCCTCTTTCATTCAGGATATCAAATTAAATGGGGCCATAATGATCCTTTCTGACCTTAACATTTACAAAATGTTAGAAATAAGTTAGAAAGAGGGATTTGTTATAGGAGGCTGGGCAAATGTTCTGCAGATTTGATATCATGCTCCAGTGATCAACAGTGAAGGAGACTTATGGGTGAAATAAACATTAGTGTAAAACACCTGGCCAAATGACATTGAAACAGAAAATTCCTTCCTCATTAGTATACCTTTTTTAATTCATCTACTTCATACTGAAAGAACAGTCTTTTTTATACTGCTGAAGCGTATCCATAGCAGCTTCTTGTTGAATCTCAGAAATTTGGGTCAATAGCAGGAACAGTATCTAGCCTCTTTGCATTTTTACATCTGAATCAAAGCATGACCCTTCTCAGAAAATCATTCATCATTTCCTAGCACGTGAGGACAGTGTGCAAAGACTATATCTTAAAGCCCTAAAAGTGTTAAGAACCCGGTAGATTTCAAATAAAAGATGCTCTTAGCAGAGAAGGGAAAAGGAAGTGAGCATTTCTTTTAGCATTTCTACAGCAATGCCTTTTGACTGACCCTGGGCTTGGCAGTAAGGATGACATCAACATGACAGCAACTGACACCAAGGATCTCTTCCCAAGAGAGCTATTGGTGATTACAGTTGTCCAGGAACTCACAATTCCTATACCACTGAGTTTAACATTTGTGGGAGCAGGCAAGAAGAAGAAGACACCACCTCTTACTGGCAGAATCCAAAACTCTAAGCATGACCCAAGCTTGGCTCTTCCAGAATGAGAGCTGCTCCCCAAGAGCTACTGAGCTGAGGTCTCAGTTGCACACCTGGATGCTACTAAAGAGCAGCAAAGGTAGCAGTTCAAAGAGCTTCCGAGGTAGCTCAGCCACCTCCCCACATGCCTTGCTTCTCCAGGCAGCTTGCTCCAACAGGCTGCAGGCATCATATGTCCCTGAAATGGCAAGCCAGCTCCAAGGGAAGCATCAGATGGGTGAGGTGGCAGGAGAGCTGGAAGCTGGGAATGTCCTGACAAGTTTCATATCCTGCCAAAGCTCCACCAAAACCAACACATTTCCACAGAGCACTTAACTGTCACCTGGTAGGTGTTTTCCAATGGAAAAAATGCTCCACAGGCAAACTCGTGACCAGATCTTATAAAGGGTCAATTCAGACACCAGTAAAGTTAATTTGGGTTCTTTGAAAGTGGGACTTCCATAGGGACCAGCTAAATTTTTACTTGTTTTTTTTTTTTTAAATATTTGTTTATTTTTGCTAGAGGAAACTCCCATTGACTTTGGCTGACCTCAGCTTTCAGCCCTCAGAGGGGACAATGTCAGTCAGAAAGCTCTAAATTACAGAGTTATACATGTGCTAGAAAGATAGCCCTGGAGAAAAGGGGTGGATAATTAAGGAGTGGGAGGTCCTTTTCGCTGGGGGTAGGAGTGAGAGGAAAAGGAGAAGCAGAATGGGAGAGTTAGTGGCATAAAAGGGCCTGGAGAGCAAGCCCTGCTCCTCTTCTTTAGGTGAAATCAGTGCCTCGGCCTGTTCCCTAGGATACTGTGTCCCTACACTGTGCTCACTCATGGACCAATTTAGCAATAGTCTCAAGTTTTCAGTTCCTGCAAAACAAAAAATCTCATAGATTCCCAAACCCACAAGGGCCAGTAGAGGGTATGGAGCCGGCAGGAGTGTGTAATATAAGAGAGTGTTTGTTGGTAGCCTGGGATAAGCCCAGATCTTAGCCCTGCCTGTCAGCTTGGAAAGCCACTTGTCTGAGCACAATAAGAAGGAGTGATTCACGGTGCATTAGTGGTATCACCAACCTGGAGGGGGGATCGCCACGCCAATTTGGAGTTGCTGTCTCCCTGCCAGCAAAACATTCATCCGCAGGCTTTCAAAACACAAGAGGGGAAAGAAAAAAGGAAAAAAAAAAAGGAAAAAAAAGAGAAATACAGTATGAGGCACCAGTGCCAGGAGCTGACGCTTGGGGCTGGGCTTGGGACACAGCTTGTAGGCAGCGTGCATGTGTGCACAGACAATGACGCAAGGAGGCAGGAAGCTGCGACTGCGGCAGGCTGTTGTGTTGGTGAAGAAGGGGAGGAAACCCTGTTCTCTCTCTTCTTTTGCTTTTCTGCCCTTCTCACCAACCTCTCAGCACGTCAGTCCCAAATTTCAATGAGAAAGAAACTCCTGGCAGGCGCTGGTAGGAAATTGTTGACCTTCGCGAGTTGCTGACAGCCTTTAGCATATTTCCAGGTTACCCATAATGGTGTGGGGCTTGGTATGGAGGATTTGCCTTCTGCCAAGAGAGCAACATGTGTGAGTATTTATTTTTGGTCTGATTCATACTATAGCATTGTTTGAGAGACCCCTGACTGAAATGAGAAGCCCAAGAAGGAAGTTTTGTGTGCCTCTTTTGACTGATGACGAAGCCACGTTGCCTTTAAGAAATAACATCTGGAGCTCCTTTCTGGACTGGACTAACTAGCATTAGACTTCTCCCTTCCTGAATCCTGCTGCAGAGGCCCATGAGTATTGCCTTTCTGTCAGGAAAACAAACAATCAAAAAAAGAAATGTTAGTAAGGAAATTTTTCTGCATTTATCCAAACATTTTTCATCTTTTAGACTCCTCCTCCCATCCATTTCAGTCAGAAGGTTTTCTGGAGCAAGGACCACTGCCAGAAAAAATAAAGGGTGGGATTCATCTTGGCCTACGTTGAGATATCTTTCTACTGTTTTACCTGTAAGCCAGTCGTCTAAAACTCTCAGTAGTCAATAGAGAGAAAGGTGCTTCCAGTGAAAGATTCATTTCAAGTGCCTGAGGATGAGGTGGGACTTCTGAAGATGCCTTTTTTTCCATCTTGACTCTAGAGGGAGCTTAGGAGACTGACTTGGCTTCAGACAACCAACTATCAAAAAATAAACTACAACTTTTGTACAGCTAAATCACATTTTGTGCTCTATTGACTAGAATGATGAGGGGCTCGATTCAGTTGCCTGCATATAGGCTTCTGGTGAGATTTTGGATGCCCTAAGACTATTACTTCCTATCCAGCTGGCACATTAGGAAGGCTTGAAAGTAGGTCCTGTGGTACATCTAATAGACTTCCAAGGCTTCAAAAAATGGCAGAGTGCAGGCAAGTCCTTAGGTTCCTCATCAATGTTTGCTGTTGCCTGCCTTCACTGTTTCTTGATTGTAGATATTGCAGCAATTGTGAAGCTTAAGACACATGTAACAGGTCTAAAACTAATAAGTGCAAGTCTCTCAGCTTTCCCAGGTGAGGAGTGTTAACACCATTTCTCTAGTTCAGGAGAGAGGTGTGCGAAGAACTACAGACATTTCTGCAGAAGTTTTGAAATGTGTTTTTTCTTCAGAACTGGTTGAAAACCCCATATTTTTTATGCAATGAACAATGGCACTTCTGTTCCAGGTGATCCACTTATTAGGTTGCTCTGGAGCCTGGTGTGTTTGATTCTGACTGAAACCGTATTTAGATTGCTAAAGTTATTTCACCTCTTCATAAAAGTATAGCCATAGTATCACAAAGTCTGTTTTTACTGGGATAAATTGAGATTTTAATCACTTTATCTAGACCACTAAAGCATTATAAATTTGAAGGGTAATGAAAGACTCTAAGTCTCTGAATAAAAGTGGTCTGCATGAGAAGTTGCCATCCATCAGCTAAACTTAAATAGATATTTGACTGGTCTGTTCTAAGCCACCTCTAACTGTGAGGTTAAATACATTTTTTAAACATCAGTTGCAGTTGATCATGTGTCTATGGGATGTGTATCCTTGCACCTGGAGCATAGGACATAATCTTCTACAGAAGCACACAGGGGCCGTCTTGCACACTAACTACAGTTGTCTAATATCCCATGGCAGTGACATGCCTTGCCCAGGAGCAGACGATGCATGTCATTCGATGTCGTTCAACGGCCAGTGATCCAGAACTGGCCTGCAGGACATAGCTACCCTCAGACAAAGTTAAACTGAAGCTGTAACTGCAGTTAATTCAATGGAGAAAAGACTAATAAAAATAAAGAAGTAAATCCATGTGAAACAGTCTATACTTAAAATCTGTAAAAGACTGTCATAAAGGATTTTTGATAGCTCAGTTAAAGTGTCTTTAAAGGACATGCTTTATTTAAATAGAAAAGGAAAAAAAAATGCCTATGTGGATTCCCACTTACAGTGTTGGGATATCCTGCTTTTGTTTGTGCTGTAAATACTTCAAGAAGAAGGTGGAGTATTTTCTTTGGGTTTTTTTTCCTCATAGTCTCAATTATTAAAACAGGATTAAAATATTGATTTACTCCAGCAGTGGGAGGGACAAGTTTTCAATGTTCTTTATGTAATTCTGACCAAGGCTCCCTTTTTTCCTTTGCTGCCAAGAGCTGGAATAGTCACTTCCCACTGCTGTCTGAGTTTGATGTGTCTGCCAAAAGCACAGAGATTCCCAAACTACTCCTGTCTTCAAGTGATCCATGAAAAAGCAGGTTCAAAATGTTTCCAGTAGGCATACAAAAAGTCAAAACACTGAGAATTAGGAATGGCTTGGGAAACTTTAGCAACCTGCTTGACCAAAACCACTCTACAGTCTAAACTTGGAGATGTCAAAACATTGTTACTAGCCTTAGCCTCATGTCTTAAATTTCCAGTTATTTGAAGTCCCATAGCTTTAATTTTTTATGGTCGGTTTCTGCTATGTCTTTCTCTTCTCACTTAAAATGCCCTGAAGTGTTTCAAATATGAAAAGTGTCTTGACCTGGTGCTGCAGAACATGTCTTTAAGCACATATTTCAGGTCACACAGACCTCCAGACAACCTTAAAGTGGTAATAACCTTTCATCACTTCTCTCTATTTCCCATTAGAAGTGGGGATATTGCTGGCACACTAGAACTTGCACTGCTTACTCTATGAGCCAGCCAGATGTGAGCTGGTTCTGATCTGAAAGTCATGTAACTACACTTAGCTTGGTGATGAACCTGAATTATTTCATCTTGCTGAGCTGTACCATTTGTTGAGTCATATATTACTGCTAGAAGAATCATATCTGAAGTCTTTAGAGAGAAGGGGAGAAAGAAGGAGGGGAGGGGAGGGAATGAGAGGAGAGGAGATGAGAGGAGAGGAAAATAAAAAGTAAATTATGTTTGCCACTATATTGTTTTCCTGTATATTAGTCTTTTTCTTTCTTTTTTTTTTTTTTTTTGTCCTTTTCCTTCAAATGTTAAAAATAAGGGAAAAAAGAATTTTCCTTTAGCTGGCCCATGAAAATCCAATGTCAATGCAGTAAACTTTTTGCAAGGTCATTAATCTGAAAAATCTCACTTTTCCATGTTGGCTGGTTCCCTGTGTGTTGCTAAGGGAAGTGGGAAAGGGAAGGGTCCTTCCAGCAGGAAGAGCACAGCAGGCCCTGTCCAAGGTTCTAGCCCAGCTTCCCACCAGCAGCATTCCCCGATAACCTCGCCCCACACCCAAAATTTATACTAGAACCATCTCAGAAGTGGCTTCAGGCCTCACTGTGGTTTCAAATCACACAACTGAAATACAGTCAGACACCTTCTTCTGGGATTCAGAATCAGCATTTATTCATTGTGGGTTTAGCTTCATAAGAAACGCCTGTGTCTTTCTCCAGTGAGCCGGCTAAGGATGGGCAAAGGAGAAGAAGAACTGAAAACAGGGCGTATTCGGTCCACCAGTTTCTACTTCATCACCATTGTGGTCTTTTGGATATTGGGAAATTAAAAATAAGGAAAGAACCTGACCAAGGAAACAGCAGAAGTCTTGGCAAAGGACTAACTAGACAAATCTTAAATCAATATGTGCAAACAAAAAGAGGCAAGCAGCATTTCCTTGCCAATGGTGACAAGCTTGCATAGAACAAGAAATGGAAGAGGAGATGCAGATAGGATTTAATGATTAGTACCGAAGTCTGTCGTAGCTGTCTGTTGTGAGCTTACTTTTGGGCCTGGAACACAGGAGTCCTTTCAGTGACTGGACTTTCAGCAGGGCAAATCTCTGTGGGAGCAGACCTCTCCTGGTCTGGAGAGGGCCCTGATATCGCTTCCTCAGCTGCCTGTTGCTGTTTGTTACCAGCAGGTCCTTGGCCCAGTACTGCTCCCTGGTTCAGCCAAAGCCACCACGGAATCTCTGTTGTGTAATTAACATGTGCTTCAGGGGAAAGTCCCATTTATATGAGACTAAAGATTGTCGAGGTTTCTAGGATATTTCGTTCCCCAGCTCCTTTCAAAGCTCAGCTTTCATGTATAACGTGCATAGCCAGGTTCCAATACTTCCCCTGCATTGTGTTGGTCTTTCTGGGCAATTTACGAAGAGAGGAAGCAAAAAATTATTACTACTGGGAGTGCCAAGCGTTGCTCAGAATAACAGATTTCGTTGGTGGCAACAACCACAACCAACTTTTCTTTCCATAGCCTGGGGAGAGACAAACTTGGCATAGCCTATAGGCAACTTAACCATGATAATTTTGCTGCTTGAAATAACACCTAGCTTTGTCTATTCCTTGAACCAGCCCAGCTAGAATTTAATCTATGTTTCTTTATAACTTCTTTATAACTGAGTCACACCATGCTGTTGATCTGACCGTTCATTAACGAAGGATATTTCATATAAGGCTAAAGCAATCCAAGTCTGTTGTAAGCTGGGACTGTGAGAGCCAAGGTGTTTGCTGGATAGAAACATAGAGATTTCTTGCCCAACTATGTGATCTGAATATACTTGTTAAACAATTAGCTTCTGTGACCACATCTATGCTAATGAATTAAACAGTGTCCACAGTACTGGAATTCAATTTTCTCTATTGTTAAGTTACCGGAATAGTCTGTAGCAGGAACTCATACCATTCAGCACCCTCCCAATTCATGGCATGATTTGAGAGTTTGAATATTACTGGGACCATACCTAGTAGGAATTTGCACACATTCATTCTCTTTTGGATGCCAGATTTGATTTATCTAGATGAAGGCCCCTCTGCGGCAGCTGGCCTCAATAGACAAGGCCCTTACACGTTCAATATTTGAGTGTAGAACTTACTCAGTGGGGACATAATTTTAATTGGAGATTCTTGGAAAGGCATGCTAGAGCTAATGAGACAAAAAAAGCTGACTTGACTAACACACCTCTGTGTGTACCTACACCCATACAGGACAAGGACAGAGTAGATGGCTGTATGTCTCACATTGATTTAGGTGAGAAGATCAGATCTTGTCCTGGGATCAAACACTTGAAGAGATCAGAACAGAGCAGAGACGGATCAGAAATGGGAAGGCATGTGAAATAACAGTGGTAGAAACCTCCTTCATGGTACACTGCTGACTAGGTGCTATGGACTTGAATATACCTCTTGTGCTTACTGGGATGGAGTCCTCCTTCTTATTCACTTGCACATCTCTCCTTAGCCTTTTATCTCCTGAGGTTTCTTTTCTTCTGCTGCACTATGTCTGCTGCTGAGACGATGGCAGCTGCAGGCTGTCCCCAGGTCGTCCCTTCTTTCCCCTGGCCAGAGCACGAGTCAGCAACAAGCACCTGAATTAAATACTCTGGTTGGTATTGGCTGTGTTCATTTCCTCTCCTAGGATGTGGAGCAATTGATTACCTCATCACTGAGCAGAAACAGTCTGGTTGCTGGATTTACACAAGCAAACCTTTCATAGTGCTTGGAGGTATTAATATTCAGGGGAAAGGGCCAAAGCTTTCTTAGATTTTCCTCTTTTATTCCATGTCCTCGAGGGTATTCTGATACACAGGCAATGGAAAGAGTGAGGCCCCCAAAAACGTTCGAACCTCCTTGCTGCAAAGTCATCTCCCAGAATCATCTCCCTGATGCTGCAGTGCGGGAAGGAGAAAACATTCATTTTACAGAGTGGTGTTTAAGATTTAGGATAATTAGAAGCTGAAGAAATGAGCAGAAATCTGTGAAGGACAAAAATAATTTAAGTCTCAAAGGTTCACTGTGGCCATCTGTACTACATGGCTGTAGGCTCTCACTGTTCCTCAGCTAAGCATCCACAACCTTTCTTTTCTTCTTATTTCACTTTAATTTTCTTGTAGTATAAGTTGAGTGGGTCTGGATTAAAAGTCAAAAGAAATTAAACCTTTCCTTCATGTATGTCGGGAAAGCATGGTGTTCTTCTCCAGAGGCATGATTCAGCACTGCCTTTTTGTTTGCATGATTATTTGTGTCAGAGCAAAGTCAGTGTGTGATGCTACTGAATAGTACATAGATAACTACAGAAGAATTGCACTCACAAGATCCCTGGAGGCTATATCTCTAGGGGTCAGGAGTTACCAAGTATTTCTTAAAACCTCCACAATCCTTGACCTCCCAAGAGCCAGAGCCAACAAAATGTCTTACTGTAATGACAGCTCTAACAATTAAACATACTACCTACCTGGAATATGTCTGTTATCACCTTCAAAGAAGAAGGGTAATCTTAATGGAGAGTGATCTTACGGTTCATAGGTTGCATGGGAAGTCAAATAATGTAGGACTTCTGTTCTGAAGAAGTTTCCCACGAAGAACTGTAGACAAGTCAAACTCTGTTCTTCAGTCCCCCAGCAGAAGAGTAGTTTAAAACTCATGCAGTATTAGATGTCTCTGATTCCAGCTTCTTTTCCAGGGTCTTTCTGTACATCATGCTTTTCTGGCTCTGCTTCCTAGTGTAGGTACTGAAGCGGGGCCTAGCAGTCTGGCTGTCAATTGCCTTTGGTCTCTAAAGACCTATCAGTAACTTAAGTATCCACTTTCATAGAATCATTGAATCCTATGCAATAGTTTGGGTTGGAAGGGACCTTTCAAGGTCACCCAGTCCAACCCCCCCTGCAATGATCAGGGACATCTTCAACTAGATCAGGTTGCTGAGAGCCCTGTCCAACCTGACCTTGAATGTTTCCAGGGATGGGGCATCTACTGCCTCTCTGGGCAACCCGTTCCAGTGTTTCACCACCCTCATAAAAAAAATTTCTTCCTTATATCTAGCCTAAATCAACCTTCTTTTAGTTTAAAACCATTACCCCTTGTCCTATCACAACAGATCCTATGAAAAAGTCTGTCCTCATCTTTCTTAGAAGCCCCCTTTAAGTACTGGCAGGCTGCTGTAAGGTCTCCCTGGAGCCTTCTCTTCTCCAGGCTGAACAAGCCCAGCTCTCTCAGCCTGTCCTCACAGCAGAGGTGTACCAGCCCTCTGAGCATTTTTGTGGCCTCCTCTGGACCTGCTCCAACAGCTCCGTGTCTCTCCTGTGCTGAGGACCCCAGAGCTGGACGCAGCACCGCAGGGGGGGTCTCCCCAGAGCGGAGTAGAGAGGCTCTTTGCTCCAGCCTTTGGGTAACCTGGTTGATGAGTTACCTCCATTAGGATGCAGGACTGTTGAAACATACAGGTTTTGCGAGCTTCTAATTAAAAGATACTTTATTTTAATTAGAACCATCGGCAAACAAACACACTAATAAATGAACTATAGCTCTTCCCTTCCTCATGTTACTACCCATCTTGACCACAACTTAAACTCTCTTTTAAGAGAGACTGTCTTAAGAAGTGCAGGTTATTTAATCTTCTGCTCTTTCCACGCATGATTTATTTGAAACATGAGATCTGAGTCTCACTCTTCCAACCATATAGAAAACTCTCTTTAATAATTTATTTCTTCTTAAGCTATCTTAAAGTCAAGTTCTTCAAGTGCTCAGAGACTATACCAGGTGAGGCACCCCTTAACTATTTTTCTTCTAGCATCCTCAAGAATTCCAGCTTGCAAAGCTTGCTTGTGCCAGGATGTTCCACAAAAGCTAGTGCTCACTAAGGCTTGATGATCCCCTTCCCTAAGTCCTATGTATGCTTTTTTTTTTCCCTGTGTTACCTCACATAAGTGTGAATGCAGTATGAAGAAAAACAGAGCTAAAGTGGCAAGAGAGATTTATAACCTTTGTGAAGTTCCCGGTTTACGAAAAAAAAAAGTTCTTGATATGCTTAAGAATTCCCATACTCTACACAACCTGCTAACCCAAATCTTTGTGAGACCATTTTGCATTTTGCTTAACAACTTCTCTAGGCACAAAGCAAAAATGAATTGGCTTCTACAGTTTTATTCATTTGCTAGTTTGTACATCACGACAGGAAGTTCATTTGCAGAACTGTGGAGCTCTGGTAAATGAAAGACCTGCTTCTTTGCTGCCTTGGTGAAATGCTAGAGCTTTTCCAGCTTGGGATAGTGTAAACAGCTTGACAGCCACCATTTCTGCTGACACTCTGGGAACTGAACAAGTGGCCTCTAGAACTAAACCCAGAAATTGCTACAAGATGAGCTCATGCTCCCCAGGCAGAATTCTAACGAATGCACGTTCTCTGAGCATCAGACCTCAATAAAGAGATATATAGCACACTTACCAACAAGATACCACAAGGAAAAATGGTGAAAGGGAATGATGACTAACAACATTTTCTTTTTCCTTGCCACATTTAGGGGACTAAACTAGTGCCGTGTTGGAGGTGCACAAGTGCTTTCTCTATGTAGAGGAGATGAAGAACAGGTCTAGTGTCATAAAAGAACAAGTAATTAATCGGCTCAGAGTGTTTTATGTAAGCATTAAAGTTTTAAGTGGTTCGTATTTGTAGGGCTTGTTATTCCTGGATATTCTTTCCAAACCTGTTGAGAGACATGAAGCAAATTTCTGGAAAGCTTCCCTAGATTTTCTTAATGTAGAGCAAACCTTGTTGTGTGTCTGCTTGGCTTCAGTATCCCAAAGATCCTGTTCTGTAGCAACATGAAAGGTGACTGGATTCCAACAACCTCTCATGTTTGTTTAAGGTTTGGGACTAACACACCCATCTGACTTAGTTTTTATTCATCACTCCCTACATGTTACACCCACCTCTTGCTTTACACTCCCTGTATAGGCCAACATTGCTTTTAAAATGAACACTTTTTAAGATATATAGAATGTGTTTTCATTTTCCCTTTTCTCCAGTGACACTCATCAGGCATAGACTGGCGTGTCTGAATCTCTAGAGGCCAGAGAGTTATGCAAGAAAAGCCCAAAATTAGTAAGTCTAAGCCCACCCAAAAAGTGAGGACTGATATTTATCTCCTGCTGGTTTGAGGTGAAGTGAAAGCCGGTCCACAAAAATGAATTACAACTTAATTTGGTGGGTTAGGATTATCAAAAAGCAAAGACAGAACTGAGGCGGTAGCTCCAAAACAAAGGCTACAGACATGGCTACCAACTACAGAAGCAAGAAAAAGGATTGAGTTTTCCAGATGAAATGAAGCAGTCAATGCCTGAAAAGGTGAGGGTCTTGATTCAATTGCCTGAGCAGAGGTATCTGTAATGCTCTACTGTACTTGACTTGGCCTTCAGCATCTAGTTCCTGTCCCTGCATCTGCCTGTGTACTATGACCACATCCCTGCTCCCTGCTGGGTTGCAACGTAGCTGTACACTCATTTCTATGAAAGGGAAAAGAGAATGTATAGATCACAAAGTGCGATGTGTGGACCAGGACTTTAGGTCACACCTTGGAGTGTGCCAATCTCACATTTTAGGCATGATCTGGATGACCAGCTTGGTAAATTCCAGGAGAAAGACTTATTATTTAACTGTCAAAGGTTAATAAATATCTTTATTGGGGTTGCTTTTGGTTTTATGTTTATACATTATGACTAAGTCTTTTATTATATGATCACAGGCTTCCCCTCCTTGCTCACAGGATTTCTGACTCATTCAGGCAGCTGGATTGATTTAGATATAGGGTTGGTTACTGAAGATTACTGTTAGTAAACCCCCAACATTTTGGGGGTCTTTTTTGCAGAAACTAAAAAGTGTACAAAGCTGGAAACATGGAAAAAAAAGAGAAAATAATTTCATGTTGCAGCTACTGAGAAACTAGATTTTGCCCACGTCTGTGCCCAGAATTCTGATTTGTTGATGTGTAAGTGACTTTAAACCTTTTTTTCCCAAAGCCTGAGTCTTGCTGGAGACCTAAGATATACTTTGCAGAAGCACCAAGAACTCCTAGCAGCTGTTGAAGTTGGGGAGTCACTGTTCCTGAAACAGTGCTGAACAATGACAAAGCTCCTGAAAAATCAAGCTGCAAGAATCAGACCAGAGTCACCTAAATGCAAATACCTCAACTAGAGAGTCTGGTTGTATCAGATTCTCTCTTCAGTCGAAGGAGAGAGACACAGACCTCCATATCAATCCAGTAGAGAGTCATGAGAGTAGAGAGTCATGTATTCCTCAACTCACCTTTGGAAAGCTTACCAGATGTCCTAATTTAGGTTAATCAGTTCAGGGTGGGTTAATTCATGTCACAGTGTCTCAATCCAGCCTCCATACTCCATGGAAACTTGAGTCTTCTCTTTCCTTTTGCCTTAGTTCCCCACTATGTAATGCTGTATCCTCATTTGCCACAAAAAATATAAAGATATTACCTTTAAGGCTTCTTAAACTTGTGATACTGCACATATTAATTGAACACTTCCTACTTCAGAGCAGATTTGAGTGGTGCACTGTGAAAGAAGCATGGGAAAACATGTTGCACATGAAGAAAATAATGGATAGCTGGTTACTTAGTTCTTGTCAGTCTCACGTTTATGAGGTTGATATTTATCCTGAATAACACTCTTTTAAAGTAGCTCACGTGCATGCACGTCTCACACATACCCCACCACATCAGTACAGAGAGAACTGATACATTACCATCTAATGTCTAAATTGTGTCGTTTCTATTATTTAGGAACGTATCTGTGTCCCATTCCCTTCGACTGTAAATTGCAGCTGACAGCTGTGTCACAACTCCCTGATGACAAGCCATGAGAAATTCTTGATTCAGTGATCCATGTATTTCCATTCCAGCTGAGCCAGAAAGGCTCAACAGACCTTCAAACTTAGTACCAATAATCACACTTTCCTAAAGTCTTTTCTCCCACCTATCAGCATATGCACTCCTTTCCCTGGGAGAGTGTTTGGCTGTCTACTTCTGTTTGCATAATATCTCTGAAGGAAGGTTTATTTTTTTCTTGATGATGGCATTATCTCTTGGCTGTTGTTATGCAGAAAGAGTCTCAAAGGCACATTGTTTCTGTAGAGCTGAAAGAGGGTGATGGTTCTCACCCTGGAAAAAGTCCCACTAAGCAAATGATTATATTCTTAAAATAGCTTTCAGGAGCTCGCTGTCTGATGGATTATTCAGCATTTCAAACAGAATCCTTTTCACAAGAAAGCAAGCTCCAGTAAATTCAGCTGCTGCCTCTTCCTTGTAAGTTTGTGTTAAACCAAACTCTCTGCTGGACACATCAGAATTCCTGGGGACTGCCTCAGGCAGGGCTTCAGACACTGCTTTGGGAGATAAATTTCCGAAAGCCATAGTCTCTGATACAATTCAACCATTTTACATTACATAGCTGGTAGAGAAGAGCTGAGTCTTGGCTGTACTAATACATCCAAGAATAGCTTGCAGAGGATGGGAGGAGTGTAAAGCTGGCAAAAATGCCTTTTATGCCAGTCATCCTCTATTACTGTGTTAGCAAGGGACATGTTAGCAGAAATGCCAAGCACCAGAGACTTGCTCGTGGCTGTATCTCAGTGAACCTCTATTATTCTACAGCAAATGAGAGGTGTTATAGCAGGTCTGGGATCCATGTATGTGCTAGCACAGTTTCAGGGACAATTAGATCTGCCATTTTTTGCCACATCATCCTACTTACGTCTGTTGGTATATGCAGAATATATAGCTATTTGAGAGAATTAAGATCCTAAATTTTAGTATTAGGGATTCAACATGTCAGCTGGACAATCTTGGTCAAGTCTTTTCAACTCCTCAGTGCCTCAGTCTTTCTCCTTGGGGTAACCACACTTGCTTTCCCTCCTTTCTTCTGGGAAGATGTGGACAATGCTGCCCAGACTAGAAATAAGACGTGGAAGTGCTCTGATTTCCATGTCAGCAGGCATGGAGTGACCCTGTCTGCCAGGCAGAATAATTGCATTCTCAAGCACTTCTTGAGAACTTGGAAACTCGTTGCTGTCATCCTCGTAACACTCTTTCTCAACACACCCAGCACTCCATGAAAGATCACCCCTGGCTGCTTAGATGGTCCTGCTTTGCCACCTCTGTGGTGATGTAAAGTTGTTTTCCCTCATTTAATTATCTCAGACTGGCAATCACTGTTGGTGCCGGTAATCAAGGTCTTATTCAAAGCCTGATGAAGTCACACCGGTTGTGAGTATGAGTTAATAAAACAGTGGCAAGGAATGTTTCTGTGCACTGGAACATAATTGTCTGTGCTCTTAGAAAAGGCACTGGTGTGATTTTAGCCCAACTACTACTCTCCAAAACAATTCCTGGCCATGGTTCAGAAGGTGCCAAGAACAGGGGACCATTTCCAGTCGGCAGTTTGTATGCAGCCACAAGGCTTTAGAACTAAAGACGCTGCCATGTTGTCATGGTCATGTCATGGTTTGTACTGCTAATTACACTAATGCAGGTATTTGGGGGGGAAAATAGAAAAAGAAATAAAAAGCAAACCCAAAATCAAGACAAAAATCCCTCATGCTTTGCTATTATAAGGCTCCAGATTAGCTAAACTCACCTCTGATTTAATGAGAAGGGGCTTTGCAGGTTTTGTTGAATAACAGCTAAAATCAGGAGCCCAGGTTGCAATAATTATGGTTTTATCTTTTGAGTTTCTGCTCTTTTTGAGGACTCCCTTTCATAGATCTGGTCAAAAACTATTCCTGCTAAAACATTTTCCTGACAGGAAATGTGGGTTTTATCTAAACTGACAGCCTTTCCATAGAAAATACCATTAATGATGAAACGTTTCAATTTTCCAATGGGACTTTTTTTGTCTTCTCAACTATTTCAATTCAGCCAGGGATTTAAACACTCTTCTGGGGATGAGCTTTCTCTAGGATAGAGATTATCCTCCTGTCATTTATTTTTAGAGCACCCCAACAAGTCTCTGATGAGAAATTCTCAACCACAACACAATGTGGGCAACAAGTGCAAACAGCTGATTGCATTTCTCTGCAATGAGCCCCAAGGAGACAGAAACTTTTGAGGTGGATTATCCAAAGAATAAGATTTAGACCTGTACTAAAATTCCAAGTTTTGGACTATCTTGCCTGTACCTCTTAAGGTGGGATACTTCTCATCCTAAACCAGACATGTTTTAACTAAGCTGAGGTGCTTACTTTGTCTAATGACAGAGCGCCCAACTTAGACTGAGAAGTCTGCATTTTAAGCACTTGAAGTTAGCAGTGATGAATCCTCGTCTTCAGTTCCTTTGACACATCTCAAACTAAGATCACATTTTAAATTAGTCAGTCCTAATGACTAAAGCCTCGGAGCTGACCACACGCAAACAATATCAGCAGATTCCCAGGCATAGATTTCCATGAACACCTTGTATTAGTGCATTTCTTTTCATGTAGCTGTGATTTACATGGTATTTCTCACTACCTCAACCGGACAGTGAATACGTTGTATGTTCCCCTGTGTTTTGTAAGGCTAGGAGATGAGGGTAGTCTTAGCATTCAATCCAGCTGTTGCTCTATATGTTTTTAGCTTGCAGCTTCTCCAGTTTGATCCTTGATGCAGCAGTCAAGATGGTCACAGTCACAGTAGAACATTTAAAGTCTCTGTCAGATTAATGGCTTGTTTAATTCACTCTGGTTTCAAGAATCTAAGTGTAGACAGGGTTTTACAGTATCCCACCCATGTTGGCATATCCTTCCCACAGCAGTTAAATAGCTGTGCATGAAGCCAGGTTTTCTTTAAACATCATCTATAATTATTTTGTATGAGTTCTCTGTTGCCTGAAAAATCATCTCTCATTCTTCCATTATTTTTTTACACCCTCTCCTCTTTTCCTGACATATTGTGTGTAATGGATGTAGCCCAGACCAGAACAGGAAGCCTCTTTTGCGTATCTCCAGCCAGGCCGAGCGTACCCCCCATCAGATTGCAAGAGGCTGGATCCCCCACACGGGTCTATTAATAATGTTATGAAGGGAAAGCTCTATATTGCTCTGACATACAATACAAAGAAACCTTGGCACATCAGGAAGTGGAAAGGCAGTTTTGGCACCAGCCTTGGTAAAAGCATGTCACATTGCTGTCTGTAGCTCAGCCTCATACCCAGACAGTGAAGATTTGAAATCATATCTGTATTTGTCTGGCTTGAGTTTCAGGCACGCAGTGTATTTAATGTGGATGAAGTTAGAGGCGTGGATAACAAGCAACTGCTTAGGATGTGCTCACCTCAATTCATCAGTCATTTGCAAAGGCTTATTGCATCAACTCTGCTGATTTCAAAGAAAGGCTCTCCAGCTTACAACAATCCAATAGAAATGAGGTTAAAACTTTTGAACTAGATGGTCAGAATTTTAAAAACGCAAAGCTGTCTGTATTAGATACTTGCCATCCCATGACTTTCCCCTGTTCTCAAGCATTTCATGTTCTTTAGTGACCAGTCCTGTGAAATAGGCTGACAGAATCATTTTATGACAAAAATAACATTTTAAAAGTGTTTGTGAGCCTAAAGATGGGTCCCTGGGATGGCTCTACCAATGCCTGTGCATATAAACATCACTGAAAATTTTGGAGAGTTAGGAACTATAGGAATAAGGCAAGGCAGTCCTTTTTTTCAAAGTCAAGGTAAAACTGGGTTTTGTTTAAATAACACTCATTGGCAGAATTGTTGAATGGAAGTTAAGTGTTTATCTATGCGTGTTTGTCTATATGTATGAGTCTATCTGCATGCCAAATGTTATACCACCCTCCACCCAACTAATCCCAAACTTGTCATACTGCTGTCACTGTGCAGAATTTCTATTTGACTAACAGACATCCTTATTACCTACTTTTAGTTGAGAAAAATACTAGTGAGGTAGTAAAAATGAGTGACAAGCTGCTAACCACTCACCATGGCCTGGAAGACTGTTGGTGGTTTATAGATGACAAATTAGTTTTCCTTAATCTAAGCTATAATTATGCATACAAAAACTAGTTTTCAAAGCTAAAGAATGGACTTTTTTTCACTTTGACTTTAAAAAGTTTGGTGGGAAATAATAGTTCATAGCAAAATTTCTATTTGAAGAACCTTTTTTTTATTTTTAAGTGTGTTTTCTTTTCTTTTTTATAAGCAACGTTTATAAGAGGCAAATGTTTGTAATTAGACTAAAAAGTTCTGTTTCATTTCAGGATGTTGACTAGAAAGGGAAATTTTCAAATTTCCCACCATAAATATTTGGTGAGGAGCCATTGCTTTTTCAGCTGAGAAGTCAAAGACTGGACCCTTATTCTGTTGAAGCTTTTTCATTTTTAGTGGGATGATCTTATATTAAGTCACCGCACTGTCAGGATCCAGCAATCACATGAATTAGCAAGTGGACAGAACCATGCAGCTGCAGTACTCTTAGTTGACCTGGACCACATGCTATGAACCAGTGGTCCATACGGAAATAGGTAACTACCGTCCTCTTAGTTGCTTCCATATGTCTCTCCCTGTTCAAGGAAATTGATGTCTCAGCTCATATCTTACTCGAACATTTGGATAAGTCGTGAAATCTTTGTAA
This sequence comes from Mycteria americana, assembly GCF_035582795.1. Classification (NCBI taxonomy): domain Eukaryota; kingdom Metazoa; phylum Chordata; class Aves; order Ciconiiformes; family Ciconiidae; genus Mycteria; species Mycteria americana. Next base: position 2,681,253 of record NC_134366.1, on the reverse strand, counting down.
GGCAGAGCTAAGTGTGGTGTTCTGTGCTTTGAAGAGCACAGCAAGCATAGGCATAGTGGTGAGAAATTCAGAATTTCTGGGGATGGGATTTACATGATTGTCTGGGATTTGATACTTTTGAATATACCATCTGAATATATCACCTCTGAATTGATATTTTGAGAAGCCCTTCTATTAAAGCTGCTGTGAAACACAGGACAAAGACAGCAGGGGGATAACGCTGACTTCTTTTTCCTTCCCTCTCAACACAGTGAAGTGTGCAGTAGAAACTAAGAAGTTCCTCTGACCCAAGCTGCCACACTTCTGTGAAGCTTTCCTTCCCATCAGAGCCTCTGAGCAGCACGGTGATGAAAACTCCCCCTGCCTGAAGGGTAGAAAAAAGCAGAATTTATAACCCATCATAAATAAAGCCCTGTTCATTTTGCTGGCTTACATGTGTTTTTCATCGCAGAAGATTCATCGAATGGCACATTTCATGGTGTAGTTTCTCAGTCCAAGGGAAACCACGTTTAATGTAGTGTGTTAAATAAAGTGTTTCTCTAACTCAGATTTCTTTCTTTCCAGTTCATGCCAGTTGGCATGGACTGGGTACTAGAAGTCAGATGGGCAAAGCCTGTTCGCGTTGTAATAACTTTTCTTAAGAGCTATTCTAAAGTTGTGAAGCCCTAAAATGAACCTTCTTCAAGATCTAGATGGTGGGCTTAATTTTCCCTTCCTTTAAATGAGAACAATAACACTTTTTTTTTTTCTCTCTCTTTGCCTCACTTTTTCTTCTTTTATTTAACTGCCTTTTAACCCTAATTAAAATCACAGAATGGTTTGGATTGGAAGGGACCTTTAAAGATCATCTAGTCAACCTCCCTGCCATGGACAGGGACATCTTTCACCAGATTGGGTTGCTCAAAGCCCCGTCCAACCTGACCTTGAATACTTCCAATGATGGGGCATCCACATCTTTGGGCCAACAATTCCAGTCTTCGAATTCTGGAAGATTACTAGATAATTACTAATACATTCCAATCACACAAGCTGAACTTGCCTTTAAATTGAGTATAAACATTATGCCTAAAGCAAGTAAGTCTTGAATCCAGAAGTTGTGCTTTTATCTCTGGGCACAGATCACAGTTATAACTGGTGAGAAAGAAAAGTAGAAAAAATGTTCATGGAACTAATCATTATATTTCTCTGAACATTTTTATTTAAATATTCTCAAACGTGTAAATAAACAATATTTATTATTGTCATTTTTTAGAGACCAACTCTGAGTATTTTCAAAGTTGTTTTCTTACCCTAATAAAAATAATAGCAGGTGATTAAACTCATTCGCTGAGATACTCACTGTCACAGAAGCTATCACTGTATATAGGCAAGACAGATAAAAGAAGTACCATTATTCCCATTTAAAAACTGCATCTTAGAAAAATTAGCATCTTGCCCACTGTCATGGGTACTGTAAGCCTGAACCAGGAACTTAAGCCTAACCTAATCTGCCTGGGGATTTATCTATCCCTAAAATAATTTCTTTCCAGATTAAAAAAAATATTTCTGGGACTAATTTAAAGCATGACCTGCAGTATTTCTCCCAGAATTATGTCCAGATTTGTCATGCCAGTTTTATGAAATAAAACACAAAGCACATATCTACATGTTTGGCACAGTGCAACAGCCATTGCATATTTTATTTCTTCACAGCTCACACACGCTCACCAACATGCACACACACATTCATACCTCTATCAAAGGGGAAGTTAAGGCAGACCACATGTTGGGTTTGGTACCGTGAACCACTGGTTTGGAGCTAGCAGCTAAGAAACGAGGGAAGCAGTTTCTAAACTTTAGTTAGCTCTGCAATTTTAAATCGTTGTGATTAGAAAAGTTTAAATAGCTTTGTAATTTTAAATATTCATTCTCAGCATTTATTATTACATTGTAAATTATTCACAGTAGGAGTCTTTCTTCCATGATGTTTGTACAACACCTATCTAAAGGGGACCCTACTCCTGCTTCAGGCCTTTAGGTCCAATTGCAATACAAATAATGAGTTATTTGAACAATGCCGTTTGGCTTTTTCCTGGGAAGATGCCATGAGGAATAGCCACGTGTGATAAATCCCTTTGCAGTGTCGATCCTGGGCTCTTCTGAGTGAGAAATGACAGCAAACGGTGTCCCATAAAGGAAAGCGGTGTTTGGTTTCCCCAGCCAGCATAGCCCCATGATAACAAATAAAATAAGCACGGAGATGTTATTGTATGAGTGCTCAAGGCCCGTGTCTGGCCATGGCCACCTTGGTAAGACTTTCCACTGAGTCTAACACTGGGGATGTGTGTGGTTTGCTTGAATAATGGAGTGTTGGTGGAGTGAGGTGGCGATTAACTAATCTTGGGTGTGTCTTCAAAGGGAATGACTGTTCAAAGGAGGGACGTGCAGGGAGAGGGGAACGGGAGCCGAGAGAAGAAGAGCAGAAAGGCAGGAGTTTCTGAACGAGACAAGACTAAATTATCAGAATGTTCCCTTCTGGCCTCAAAATGGCATCTCTCTGGGACAGGCAGAAGCACAATGAAAGGCTATTTAAAGACATTTAGCTGATACTGTCACACCTCCTGGGATTTATTCGGTACTTCTCCCTTTATATCTTTGTCTAGTAGATAAGCTGTTGGTCTACAGTGCAGTGATCTAACTGGAAACCCTTGACATTTGTTGTCATTAAGACAGCATGGATTATTCTGAGAAGAGCTGTTGGAAAAAGGAGAACAGCTTTCTTAGAGAAAACATAAAAATAAAGAATCCATAGGTGTTTCTTTCCCTTAAATTTACCTTTCTGAAAACATTTGCTGCCAAAAAATTGAAGCTCAAGCCTATATTTACTTTTCTGTCCTCTTAGTTCAGTCAGTTAATATCATCCTGTTTCAGTGAAAAATGCTGGGGCTTTGTGTGTGCATATGTGTGTGTGTTTATTTTTTAAATTTTTTTAATTTTTATTTTTACCAGAATATTAGGATCATAGAATAAATCAGATTGGAAGAGTTATCAGGAAGACATCTAGTCAAAACTCTAGCTTTTCTGGCAGCATTCAGGTATTTTATTTTTATTTAAAATAGAGAAACACCTATTTTTCATTATTTTTTTCCTTCTAGATTGAAAAGTAATTTTTCATCAAAGAACTGTTTAGCAACTATTTTATGGAAAAAGTGGTTATCTCTGAATCCAGATCATCCATGCTTTTTCAACAAAATATTGCATAATCAGCTGTCTTTAGATCTCTTACTGCATGATTTCACAAATCTTTTAATGCCGTTCATAGAGTTTAGGTCAAGTAGGGCATTATTTAAGATGCAAACATTTAGGTATTAGCAAGTAAGAGTCAATGTATACTGGGTGTCCAGATTTTTCTTTATAACTAGTGGAGATCAAGATTAGGATTCAGTTACCTAAATATAGGTATCCTGTGTGGTTTTGATGCACTAATCTTTCAGAGATTAAAGGTACCTTGATCTATCCCATTTCACCTGAGTGGACAGGTATGACACGGGACATAGGAAAGACCCAGTCCTATGAAGAGGCAAGTAAAGGCCAAATAATGTACCCTGCAGTGCCTAAAATGGCAGAGTTTAGGAAAATTAATCCTCTGTTTTCTTCCTTTCTCCCTTTCTCCTTCCCACCAACATTGACAGTAGAGCCTAAAAACAGCTTAGCTGCCCAAATATTGGTGTCTTCTTTAAGCTGAATTTCATCCCAGTCTTTCAAAACTGAGCACTTGCTTTGTCTCAGGCTAAAGAAAAAAACTTCATCATTTACTTTGGAATAACATTTGGGTCTCAGATTCTATATCTTAATTTCATCCAGGAGAAATAGCTATAAGCTGCAATCTATAGTCATTTGGAATGGAGCAAAGATATTTTCCTAAACTTCTCTTGGTGGAAAAACAAGGGACAATTTCTTCTTCAAGACAGAAGTGACATTTTCTTTCTTCCAGTCCTCAAGAACCTCTCCTGGTCCCTACAAACTTTCAAAGATAATCAAGAGCTGCCTTGCAATGTAATCAGCCAGCTTCTTTAGCACTCATGGTCATATCCAGGAAGGTCCCATGGACCCTTCTTATAGAAACCATGGTGTAGAAGATGATCATGGTGCACGCCCAGATCTTTGCTTGCAATAATGTTCGGGCATTGCCAGGCATGACATCTAGACTCAGGAGCACAAAGAGGTTCCCACCTCCACCAGTTTAGATCTAGACGTTATGACCCATTAGCTAATTATCTAGCCTTCCTCGTTAGTATAAAATAAGCACTATCCTAGACTGGCCACAAAATGTGACAAGAGATTTATAATTTCACGGGTCTGGTTCTTTGGGCTGAACTGCAGCTGTCTTTTTCCTTTTTCCTTGATAAAAAAAAAAGAGATTCACCTTAGCATTGTTGATGCAGTTACCCCCACGTGTCCCTGTGAAGAAGGGCTTGCTCAGCCCCATCCAAGATAAATGTAATAGTATGACTTCTAACTATTTTTCTATTACTAGCTCAAGTCTTGATTAACATAGCCACCACCTGGTACATCAGGTGTATTTCATAAATATCATAGATATGTACTAGACAAGGTGAATTATATCTCAAGATGTCTATTTCTTTTCATGGCCCCAGGTAGGTCAGATACTAATATTTACATTTAATGAGATTAACTCCACTTACTACATTTATGTACAACCATGGGTAGGTCTGTGGTGTTCACTTTCACACCTTAGCATAGCAGCTGTGAGATAACAATGATCTTCAGTAACGGTCTGAATGCCTCAAGCTTGTAAAATGCTCTTCATTCCTACTATGTTATTTAATAGGAAGAGAAAAATGTCATCATAATTAAACTGTATGGTCTCTCATGAACAAACTTTTAAAAATGTCTAGAACTGGCTGAACAGCAACAAAACCCTCAACTTGGAGATGACACAGCATATACCTTTAGCAAATATGCAGATGACACTAAGTTAGGATGAGTGGTTGATATATTGAATGGTTGAGCTTCAGTCCATGCAGACCTTGAGAAACTTGAGGACTACACCTGCAGAAACCTCATGAAGCTTAATAAAGGATCAAAGCAAAGTGTTGCACTGAGACAGAAAAACCCCATGCATCGACAAAAGCTAGGAAGTGACTGAACAAGTAGAGGTCCTGCTGAAAAAGACCCAGAGATCCCAGTGAATGCAAAGTTGGCAATGAACCAACAGTATGCTTTCATTGTGAGTAAGGTGAACTGCATATTGAGCCAGATTAGGAGTCTGATCAGCAAATTGAGGGAAGTTATTCTCTCTTTATTTGGTACTGGTGAGGCTACACCTGAGCTATAAGGAGTGAATAATAAAAAAAAAATCTGGGCTTGTTTATTCCTGTAAAGAGGTGGCTAAGGGGGATCTAATTACAGTTCTCAATTTGAAGGGGCATTACAAAGAAAACAGATCCACATTTTTCTTATTGTTTTTGGATGAAAAAAGAAGGGACAACCACTACAAAGAGTAACCTGAGACATTCAGTTTGGACATAAGGGGACAGGACACTTTTTCTTTAGGAGAGTAGTTCAGCACTGGAAAAAGGTGGCTTGGAGAAATTGTGGAATCTCCATTCTCAGAGATTTTCAAGACCTAGCTAGACAAAATTAAAGCCTGACCTGATCTAGCACTGGTTATAACTTGATTGCTCCAAGGAGTTGAAGAAGTTTGGACTAGAGACCTCCAGCTGCACCTTCCACCCAACATTTCTACAATTTCATAATTCAAGAGACACAGGGAAAGTCAATTCCATTTGCAAAAAATCATGAAGAAATGGTTCTAGGATTTTTGGAAGAGGTAAGAGAGCTGGATTCTCAGCTCTTCTGTTGGGTTGTCTAACTTCCATAGGTTCTTGAAAATCCCATCCACTGAGCCCGCAGAATTATAGTGAGATTTTCCAACTAATCCTAGCACGTGCCTAAACCCCACCTATATCCAATGTCAATTAGAAATACTATTTCCTTTGAAAATCCCAGCCGACATCCATGGCTACATATATATATATAGTCTACTGTCAATCAACCGCTTACAAAATATTAGCATGAAAAGAAAGCAAGCTTTACAGGATGACATGTGGTTTCTTTAGTTCAAAAAAGACCCAAGACTGTGAGTTCTTGGAGAACCAGAGTTTGAGAAGAAATCAAGGAGAACAGACTCCATAGGAAAATTGTATCTGTAGTCTCTGGAGAAGAGAAGAAAAAAAATATCACTGAGTTGTAAATCAGCAGTCTTTGCCTTACTTGACAGAACACATCAGTCACAAGAAAGTAAAGTTGGTGCTCCAGGAACTATTTAATCTTTCTTTCTCTTTCTCTGTCTCTTTAAAAAAAGGTCATCTTTTTCTCTTTTCCTTTTTCTTTGTCTTTCTCTCATTCCCTTGCTTTCTCTCTTTCTCCCTTGCTCTCTTTCACAGGTCTTACATCACAAAGTCTGATGACCTGCCTGCAGCCGTTTTTCCCAGAGTCAACAACAAGATCTGTTTCAGGACCACTGTTATTTACATGACCATCAGTCATGCAAGAAGCAAGAGGAGCACACAAGACCCTATTCACAAGATGGGGAGTCTAATATTTGAAATAGCTAGCTGCTGAGAGAGGGCATGTGTCCCTTCAGCTCTGACACCTGGTCTGCTGACCACATCAGTAATTAATCATTGGAAGGCAAAATTGAAGGCAATTAATGCCTTCCCAGCTCATCATTATTGCAACTGGAAATTTGTGATACTGGGTTGGATCCTGAAGAAGACAGCATGCCAGCTGTTTAGAAAGTAAACACCAAAAACTGTGACATTTCTACAAACACATATAAAAGCAGCAAAGGAGCAAATATCACACTGAGACATGAGCCCCGGGGATGAATTTGTTTATTATAGAACAGTCATTTTCCCTTCAGGGCTGAGCATAGGGTCAGCCTTCCCATAATAAACATTTATTGTTTCCAGGGCTTGAAAATTCAGTTGTTAAAATCTGTATGATGGGCTTGCAACATTTTAAAAAAATTATAATAATAAGAAAAACCAAAGATTCAATTGATTTGACATTAAGACCATTTATCAGGAGAAGGGACTTGTCAGAGTGAACCAAAAAAAAAAGTTGAAACGAATACCAATGACTTGGTAATAGTCTGCATGCTTTCATTATAAGCTTTTCTGTATTAAAAATATTAATCCTTAATATCTAACATAGGGGCTGGGAATTCAGCAATGCATAGGAAAGACATTTTCCTTGCCCAGAAGACTTTTCTATGCCAGTAGACAAGAAAGAAGAATGATGCAAGAAAAAAACCTTCTATCACCCTTAAACAGATCTGGAATTAAAACCCAGGGGGATTGAAGGTACTCTCACTTCTTTTGTTTGTTTGTTTGTTTTGAGAAGATGTTAATTCCTCAGAAAAAAAAATTTCTAAAAATAAAAAAGCAACAGATGGGCATCAATTGAAATTTCACTGCGATGTTTCTGGGGGGAGAACCAGGGCAAGTAATTTTTTAAAAAGACCATGTAGATAGGGCAAGTGTTTTGTTTTAAGTATTTAGTAACTGAAAACACAGTTACCTGTGGGAGATACATGCTCAAATTCTTCTTCGGCTGCATCAGAGAGAGCAAAGACCTGGATTCAGGTCATGCTCCCAGTGCAGTCATGAGACAATATACTGACCACCAAAATGCATCCTTGCTCTGTGGTTCCACTAACGTCTGTAATTACTCACACAAAATGGAAAAGCTCCAACAGGAGCAACTGGAATTAAAAAAAAAAAAGAAAAAAATAGCTTTCTTCAGTTCAGCAGTTGGAGAAATAACCTGGAAGACTGGAGAATCTTCTCCAGATTCATTCAGGCAGATCAAGGATTTGAACTTAAGCTCCCATTCTTGGGAGTGTCCTAATCACTTGGCTATTCTAGGATCCATCATTTTCTCTTTTCTCTGTCTCCCTCTCTCTGTTCATCATTTTTTGTTATATTTTTTTTTCTTGAAGTAGCTCATTTTTCTTCCAAGCTGTCATGAAAATGTGTTCTCAGCTTGTCAATGCATTTTCCCACTATTTAGTACAGTAGATTATTAATGAATGGCCAGGCTTCAAAAGATCAGGTGACAATAGCATTCCTGGATCTGAAGTTTTCTCTCCATTATTTCAGTTCTTATCTCAAAGTTTTTTGAGAGTATTGTAATGTGAACAGTGTTTTTTATAAAAGTACATGTGAAGACAATCTGAAAATTTGCTGATAAAATCTTCTTGGAGGTGGTCTATGGACAAAAGAGTAAAAGGGTAAAAGAGAAAAAGAGTAAAAGAAGGTTTACCATTCCATAAATAAACAGACAAGACTATAAAGCAAATTACACTATTGCAGAAGAAAGTTAATATGTGTAAAGAGGGAGCAAGGTGGCTAAATCATGGGATCTTTATGTGTTTCAAACACAAACATTGCACAGCAAGGGGAATTCAGACCAAGTTTCTGTGGATGTGCAAAAAGAACCCAGATACCCAGCGAAATAAAGTCAGAAAGACTAAGAAAAAAAAGAAGACAAAAAGTAAAAGCTGACATGTCAAACCAATCTAATGTCTCACTATAGACAGCAACGAGTTTGTAGCTACAGGAGGAGCAGTGGCTGCCAATACATACATCGATTTTATTAGAGCTTTTAACACTGTCTCATATGACATTCTCAGAAATAAACTAGGCAAACATAGTATAGATTAAACTACCATGGGTTAGAGGCAAAAATTGCTGGAAAACCTACTGACAAAATAGGTACAAATGGAAATATATATTAAGTGGGTTCTGCAAGGGAAAATTCTGACAATGAATAATGAGCGGTGATGAATCATCACCATCGTTAATCATTTGGAGTGGAAGAGAAAGTACAGTGGTTAAGATTTTATATAATACTAAGTAAAGACGGATCAACACAAAATAGCCATAATCTGGTAATTTATTCAGAAGTAAATAGGATCTTATTCAGGAAGGACCAATGCAAGGTAGCATGGATTGGCGGGTGTAAGCATCTGTACAAAACATGAGAGGCTCTGAAAGCGGTTACATAGCATTTCTGCAGAGAAGTTTCTGGGTGTTACAGTGGATCATAATTAAGTGACAGCCAACTTCACTTGCCTGTAGCAAAAATGGCAAAGACCATCTGAGAATGCATGAACAGGCTGGTAAACAGGGGGAAGCACTGCACTAGATTGCTTGAGGGGTGTCCAGGCAGCTGAGGAGCTTCCGTCACGGGTGAAGCCTGACAGTGAGTCAGACAAGTATCTATTAGGAATGAGCTAGGACGAGTAGATCCTGTCCTGTTTTCCCTTTTTCATAGGTCTTCTGTGATAGCAGTTGCAAAGATATCCTCATCATATTGGCAAAGGACACAAGGGATGAATTTTCATGACCCCAGCTCACGCACTTCTAATGTTGAACAACAGTGCTTTCCCCAGGGGGACAGGAGATTCAAAGTAAAACATTGTGCTTTATTTTTATGTGGGATCCTATGTCTCTGTAAGGGACCAAGTAAAACACACAGCTCAAAGCTCATATGAATTTGTAGATATGGATAGTCTGGATCTGAATTTCATGGCTCAGACCCTCTCTGACACAGACTTTTAATGTTGTTATAAAAAATCCAACATTCCATCTGCTATATGCAAATCCCTCCTTATATTTTCCTTTTGAGACCTCCAAGTGCTCTTAAACCAGCTGAACTTCTTCCTGAAGAATGCTGTTTACGCTTTGCTCAATACAGTTTCAACTTGATACGTTTCTCAACATGGGACACTCAAATGTGAAAGCAAACAAGCTGGCAGGTTTTATTAGATTACCTTTTATTAGGAGGAGAAACCCCCACACACCAACAACAATGATTCTTTTTACAACAGCACCATTCAAAGAGACTGTGTTTCCTTGACAGCCAAAGCTTGCTTCTGCTTATATATTTTTCTCTCTGTCACTCAGCCTCCCAATGTGCGATCAGTTGACCTGCTGAAGTTTATCCATTGTAGTTTATGCTGCCACCTGAAGGTTATCATACAATGTGTTGGCTGCTTACAATTCCTTGGCACATAAAAATTTCATTAGCTGGTTTCTCAAGCATCCAAAATTTCTGTCTCTGTATTATGACAGTGCATGTTGGAAAAGAAAGAAGGGGGAATGGTTGGAGAGAGGATAATCAGTTCTTCATGCCCCCTCTGCCACATTCTCCCCTTTTCCCCAGGACAAGAGAGGTCTGGGCAGAAATCAAGTCATTCACTTCTAACTGAAGACAGCTGAGGGCAAGGCTGCAGTGCAGCAGTGTTTAGGATGCAAGCATAAAACACATGCCAGGCAATGCTTAATTCAAATACATCTAAATGCAGGACATATCTTATTTCAGTTTGGATGCAATATTCAACTCCGAAAGAAATGTTGATAGTGAAAAATGAAAAAAAAAAAAAAATCTCATGTAGAAGGGTTTAATTAAAGCTGTCTCAGATCCCTCAAGATAAAAACACTGGAAGGTCTAGGGCAGGAGTTTTGGAAGGGAACAGTGATTTTAGAGTACTTAGCTGAAAAGAAAATGTGACTGACCTAATCATGATTTTGCAAAAAGGAGTCAACTATTTTCAGGAATTACTATGTTTTACATGGCCTGGATAGTACAAGATGTGCAAAAAACCCTTCCCTGGGGAACACAAATGAGGCAGCTGTTGACTACAACTTACAGATTTACAAATGGACTCTTTGGAAAACTTTGCACAGGGTGTTACTGAGAAGCATGAAATGAAAACCCATTCCAAACTGATGTCCACTTTGTCAATGCCTTTCTTCATCTCTGCAGTCCAGCACTTGGGTTCCTCTGGACTCAGTGTAAGAACAAATTTGTGCCATTATCTGTAGGGTAGTTCTGAAGCCAAACAAGGAACCAGTTCAGCTTTTGGTCATGCAGATACTCCTCTTCTAAACAAAGTCAAGGTCCTTACTCCCAAAGGACCCATAAGAAAGGAAATTCCCACTCCACAGACTTAGGAGTATTAGATGATGTTGTTTTAAAATAAATACGTAAGAGGGAAACAAAACTGTAGGTGAGTTTATGAAGGAAGGCAGCTACAAAGAGTTACAGCACATTGTCTGTGGACCTTAGACATATTTCCTTGAACAACCTCTATTCTGTGGAACTGGCCAGAAGACACATCAGCAACTAAAAGGCTTGTTTTGGTGAGAAAATTGGCAAGACTAGAGTCCAAGCTTCAGTCATTGGAAGATGAATCTCCATGCTTGGTTTCCAGGCTTACTTATGTCAAGAGTCCTGAAATGAGACAGAACCAGAATATTTATTTTTTTCTCTTTACTCCAAGGCAAGTAGCAGGGTGACTGAAACAAAACCATGGAGTAGCAGGAGAGAATAATGTATTTGTAAGAACTTCTTAACATGCAAATGCTGTCATCTCCCAAGACTATTTTGAAGAAGAAATTTACAGGAATAGATGATTTGAGGAAGCTTTACTGAACTCCAGTTTAGACAATATATCTTTGATGTCCAAAGAGATTTCTTTACTTCTCCCCATAGTTATCCGGCATCATCACTGGAGAGAGAAAAAGGGCACAAACTCAGTCATGTATTTTCGACCATTATATTTCTTTTTTTATTTGCTTTGTTTTGAGCTGTCCAATGGTAGGCAAGTAGAAGAAGCCTAAATTTCTGATTATGCAGAACCCTCTCCTGCTAATTGAGTCCTATATCTCTCTTTGCCCCTGCTAAAAAAATCACCTGTAGTCATCTGTGAGCATCAGAGCCAATGTGTCATAGATTACTGGAGTTATGTGTTCAAGGAAGAAGTAATTGCTATTAAAAAGCAACTTTAATTTAGTATCATTCCAATTGCTGGATCTCTTTGTGAGATTGAGACCACCATCACTGCTAGAGAACATAAAACAGGGAAGGGGAGGGAAGTAAGAAAGAAAAGAGAGGAAAATACTCCCTCAGCAGGGTAGGAGTTTACTATGGATGTCATCCTGGGAGCAGCACTCCAATAGAGGTCTTTTTTTATAGTAAATACTACCCTAATTGCTTCTTGTTAATTCTCCCTGCTTACAGTAAAAATAATTAAAAAAAAAAAAGAAAAAAAAAGAAAAAGAGGCAGTGGGGAAGACAGTAGAAGAAAGAAAGGCAAAAAAAGAACAAGAAAATGAATAACAAAAAAAAATCCTTGTGGTGAAAAGGGGAAAAAAAAAGAAAAAAAAAAAGAAAGAAATCTGGCGCTAACTCTAAGCAATTTGCACCTTGTGCCCAGATCATAACTCTCTGCCTCCACTGCTTCCACACCCCATGATTTATGTTTGACAGTCCCAAAGTGGTTTGGAAATGGCACAGCACCGAGACCTTGTGGTGAGGCTAACTGATGTTTGAAAAAACAAAAATGAGTTAATTTATGGGAGCATTCCTTTGGACTGGAATTTCAGACCAACACAGCTCTCCTCTAGTGGAAAAGTTTTGCATGCACATACACATACACACACAAAATCTCCTCTTCTTTTTCTAGTTTGGTCTCTCTCTGACTCTTTCTGTCTTTATTCTCCCTATTTTCACTTCTCATTTTTTCTTCAGAACCTCTACCCAGCTGAAAGAAAATTGCATTATGTTATTTTGCATTTTATTTCTGAATCTATTTTCAGCTAAGAACAATATAGTGTTCTGGCTTTTTTAAGTTCTTTTCACTTTGTCTCTTATCCTGCTTACTCCTATGCATTTTGGAGACTTTCTTGGACAACAGAAATATACAATGACTTAAAAAATTAAAAATAATGATTCCAACCAGCTAGCTTCAGACATTTTAAAGTTGTTGAATTTTCAGAAGATGGGGAAATCATTGTTCTTTTAATCTCCAAAGTTGGGTCTTGGGAAAGAAAAAAATATAGAGGTTCTTCAAGTCATTAGCTACACTGGAAAATCTTACCTATTGCCTCGTGCTAGACAATTTAATGCAGCAATTTAAATCAGAAAAATAGGAGTTAACATTTTAGTAGTTGCTAACTGTCTATCCTACATATTAAAGAAAACAAACCAGCTGTAGAGCTTTGACTTGAGGGACTGGATTACAAGCAATGAATATTGACATAGCTCTGTTGACCACAGTGGAATCAAACAGGTTTGCACCAGTTCTGGATTTGGCCCTTGGCCACGTAAGTGCCTGTGTCAGCTTTTCTCAGATACCACCTTGTCTGGGTCATGGCGATAAATAAAAGAATTGAAAAATGGAGTAATAAGGATCTTATTAAGTATATCATGTGCAGTGGCACATTGTATGTTACTGCACACCAGAAGACATTGAGAGGAGGAGGAAGATTTGCTAGAATAATAAATATAAATTTCTTATGCATTTTCCAACTCTTACTTATGTGATGGATGTTGTTTTGGCCAGTGTCATTGTTTCCATTGGGTACTATGAGCTTCCTACAACTTGTGATAGGTAGCAAGAAATCTTCCTGCCTCTGTCACAGGTTCACAGCTCCTGTGGATTTAATACAGGAAACAAGGGGAGGTGAAGGGAGGCAGATGTGGAGCCAGTGGATTATGCTTCTGTCTGCATACTAAACATTTGTGACCCAGCCAGGAAGGATTATCTAGGTTCTCAAATTTGCACTGGGAGAACTGAAGAGATGTCATGTTATTTGACCAAGTTAAAGGAGATGGTGCTCTCCAGACTCCTCCTGGGGATCCTGGCACAAGGGCAAGTTAAATAAACCACACAAACAGACTGACCGACAGCCTATTCTTGGTGTTGCAGGTGCAAACCAGATGTGAACTACGCAGGTGGGCCATAAAAGTTGTCAACTTTATCAATATCAGGTAGTCCACGCTTTGTCCATTTCTTGACAATATCCTTTGCCCCAGATACCTGATTTCCTCCCCCGCTCCCTTGCCTCTTTCCAGGAAAAGATTTGTAATCCATCTTGTCACCTAAATTACCAAGAAGCATATGTGTATTGATTACTCATGTGAGACCTATGCACATCGATTGGGCAAGTGAGAGTAGAAGGTGTGCTGACTTATCATTCAGAAGACCAAGCAAAGCCTGTGAAGGCTATCTGCAACCCAAGAACCATATCTTTTGTGGGCCTGGCAGAAACAGTGGGCATTGTCTAAATACTGAAGAAGTGTGAATACTGCTTTTGCAAGCAGTTTGCTCATTTCACCACCCTGGGTGGAAAATGCAATATTGGGGAGTGTATTTAGAGCTCCAGGTGCATGTATCTACCCATCAGGCAAAGATCTTAATAACCAGCTTAGGAGTTACCTCCTTTTCATCTATTTCTGAGGACAAATGAGTGATGGCAGTTAAAGGACCTGACATGGCATCTTTATCCAAGAAAGCTGGTAAGTACTTCTGTATTCCTGACTCATTCCATTTTGCCACCTCTCTCTGTTCCTCATCAGTTGTCTTAGTGACTTGTGCTTTTCAGGCACCTCAGAGGGAGACCTGTCTTTGCCCCTGACTGTTCCCCATCCGTGTCGCTGTATCTAAGAGCATTTAACAGATACGTGCAGCCATCTGCTCAGCAGTGCCAGCAAGCTCAGCTGCTCTGCCCACCTCTGTGGCACCTTGCTTTGAGATTCTCCACCAACCCTCCATCATGCCAAGTAAACAAACAGCCTGCTGGCTATGGATATCTTCATCTGAGAGTGAAATACATCATAGATATAACAAGCAACCCTTCCTGTGAGAACCACCCAGATGATCTTGCCTTACAGCTTCCCCTCCATCCCAACCTCCCTCACTGACTATATCTGGCACCAGAGCCTGTGCTCTACCATGGCCCTTCCTCCTCCTCTCCTATCAAGAGAGGATGTTAACTGAGGCCAGAGCTGGGTGTAAAGCCTCAGAGATAGCACCACTATCACTTCTCTCTCTGGGTGAGAAGAGGCGGTATCAGCCCCTTCAGAGATAGCTAGCTCTGCAGTGAGTGACAGCACAGAGATAAACGTCCCTGCATTGACTTGCTGATAAGACCCCGCATTGTCTCCAAGGGAGCACCCTGATCCATGAGCTGAAATACAGACAGTGTGTCGATCCAGGAGAGTGATTGTAGTGGACTACAGCAGTTATTTTTGAGCACATCTGAAATAGCTTCAAAACAAAAAGGGTTAACCCACTTTGGTCCACTGGCAAGACTTAAGCCCTCACTTCTGCATCACCTAATGCGGGATGCGGAAATCAGTTCAGGCTGCCAGGCCTTTAGATTCTCAGTCATCAGGATGGATTATGTCAACCTGGTCTTGGGAGAAAGGGAATCCCACTGTATGAATGTGAACTCTGCCATGACACTTGCTCTTAGGGCCCCTGACCTTGTTCAGTTCACCAGTAAGCATGCAGCTTTAGCATCCAGTCTAGCTTTCAGGATCCCAAATGATACACTATTCTTTCTAAAAACTTATCCTAAGGCTCTCATGTGTTTAGAGGTCTTACTAACTTCCATCCGAATTTTCTATTTCTCATCCCATTAAGTCAAATCATGCCCCTATGAATAACACTAAATAACTACTCACCCTCTTTCATGTTCTCTTCCGTGTTCTCATCCACTCCTCCTGGATTTTCAGGCTATTATTTCTCTCAATCTCCTGCTACCACTCTGTGTTGCATCTTTAGGTTTTTCAGTGTTTCTGCATAATCTGACAGCCACTGCTCATCTCAGAAGTCCTTCCGCTTAGTGCATGGATTAGTCTATATGCTACATACAGTCTTCATATAGAGCACAGGACTGAACTAGGTATGTTTGGTGAACACAGGTGATTCAAAGACTTTAAGGCCAAAATCAAAGTCCACTGTAAGTTCTTCATCACTATATGATCTGATCCGAAACTAGCTAATTCTGAAGTAACTGTGGAAATTTGCAGCTCAGAACAGGCTGAAAAACCCCTATGGTAGTCTCAGAAAGTTCCCAGAGAGTTGTCCCATGAAGAATTTTGCTCTGAGGCAGCTGCATAGGTATTGGTACTCCTTTAGCGAGCACAGATTTCTCAATACTGCATACAGTCATGCCACAAAGCAGTAGTTTGTTTAATTTTTCCATTTGATGAAGACTTGAACAGCAGAGAAAACTTCTGTTGGACCATTTTTCATACAACTATTAGGATCCCCTACTGCTTTGCTTCCAAAATGTTTATTTTGTGGACCACCACAATGGTCTGTATGAATTACTGGCGGTCTGTGCTCTTTAATGTGGGTAGTTACTACTTTATAGTATACTACTAATGATTTTTTATATTATTTTAATTTAATACTTTCCTTTTTACCAAAAAATAATATTATTAACTCAAAAAATGCCAAATTCAGTGAAAGGACGTAAACACTATGAAGCTTTCTTTTCTTATACTAACATAAAAATATTACAGTTTTTAGGAAAAAAAAACTATAAAGTACTTCCTGTTCAAGATAATTTTTGAAGCTATCAAATCTTTTGATTTACTTAAAAGCTACCTTCTAGGCAATAAAAGAAAAGGTTTTCAGTAGCAAAGAAAATAGAAATTTATACCAGTTTTAAGAAAAGGAAAAAATTAAAAAATGGGAACGAGAATTTTGGTAGAAAACATATTAGGAAAAAGTTCATTAGAAAAAAGGAATTAGCTTTCAACACTCTAAAGTGGCAGTTAGGTGCCAATATTGAAATTGTTCATGACATCAGGTTTGCCATTTTTCACTAGATCTGGTTGCTCATTTGATATGAGGAGACATCTTCCACACTTTGGATACTCAGCAATTAGTTTTTCATAGACTAATCTTCTTCTGCAATTAATGCACAGGGAGAGAAAGAGAGCATGCAAGAGGAAAGACGATTCACAGCACCTACCCAGGCTCCTGCTCTGAATCATCCCAGTATAAGCTCAACACATTTGTTGACAACAGGAAATCTCGGCAGCTGAGTCAGCTAAGACAGGAACCAAAGTTTTGCTGGTGTGAGTATCCACTTCTTTCAAATTTTGGTCCACATTTTATCCAACGTGAAATACTCGTATTATAAAAAATAAGTCTTTTTTACTGCAAATATTAAGTGACAGATTTCATCTGTTCATTAAGATAAATGTCTGAATTTGTCCCATATATCAGTACATTGACGCCAATGAAATTACCACTAGGGATGAATTTTGGTGTAAGTGTGTGTGCATGTATGTCTCCATTTAAATGAGGCGTATATATGTGTGTATGTGTGTGTCTCTTTCTCGTTGCATAAATAGACACATGCACACATATACTGTGTTTTAAAGCTCAGGCAGAGCAGAAAGGTTGGCTTCCTAAGGCATTTTCTGTGTTTTCTGGCAGCCAGCTATACCCAGGTTAACCTGATCTTTACCACATAATTTCAGTCCAGGGAATGTGATTATAAAACTTTCCCATCCATGCAGCTCTTTAACCCAAACTCATGATACTGAAGGATGGATGGATTCCATTCTCACTGTGTATGTGTGTGATGAATTCAATGGATGGGAGGACTTTAGAACCACCATACGACATTTTTACTTCTTTATTTTTTTCCCTTTTTTCTTTTTTTTTTCCACAAGTGAATTAGCAGAAGGGTAACCATTGGCCAAAATAGCTGGATCCATCAGAGCTGACTGGGATTGATCTCTTAGAGCCAAATATGAACCTCAGAGACCCACCACAGTCTTAAATTAAAAAAAAAAAAAAATAGAAAAAGAAAAAAAACTGAGCAAACCCCTCCTTTTTAATGGTATTTTGTGGCACCCGAAAGATAGCAATGTAAGCGTGTAATTCCAAAAAATAAAATCAGCATTCATGGAACAAAATATACAAATGGATTATTTAAATAGAGCTATGCATTGCTCCCTCCAGGCTTAAAGGTCTGAATGAAAACCACAAAAAACAAAGACAGTCAAAGACCAATTTCCCCTCAGAACAGGGCTTCCTAATTTCTTTTCTAAGTAGACCTCACGTGAGAAAATTGATAAAGTACTGCAGCTCCCTTTGGCCTTTGAATCCAATACAGCGCTGGCAGAAATTTTATTATACTGGGGTGTACGTCACGTCCTACCTACAAAGCGCCTGTCCCACCATCACAGCCTGGCTGCACAGAAACACCCTGGAAGTCAAGCGAAGCGTCATTTGATGTCCATTGAAATCATTGCGTGAAATCCAAGTGACTCCAGCTACCGTGGAGACACGCCCTTGCATCACATAATTAAATAAATACACAATTCCTTTGCTTTTCGTTTTTTCTTTGAGGAATAAATGCAAGACAGAGCCTGGAAGAGCTGTGCGCCAGCTTAGCTTCCTTCCTTTTATAATATTAGCAATGAACTCCATCCCCTCTCATTTCTTTGGGGTACGTTTTTTTTGAAATATAGAAGGACCAGTAGTTTCACCTAAAATAATCAGCAGTTGCATTGCCATGGTTGCTAGCTTTACTATAACACTCACAGAATGTCCCAGGAGAAGAAATGCCATAATGAAGTCAGATCTTCACCATGGTTATTGCTGGGTTGTCCATCAGAGAAGAACTCAGGGCAAATTCTTATCTTAATTTCCAAACGCATGTAATGAGACTTTAGCTGAGACTTATATATACAGGAATCGTGTCAAAATTTTGTTTCTCTAAAGTTGTTCAGCCATATTACATGCACCACATAACTTTCTGAGTTGTTCCTGGTATTATCTACTTTTTGATTAAACATAATGCCAAAACTGAAAGTGACCATTAATGGCAAATAATATGGTAAACAGGGTTAATACATGGGCTGTATGGGTAGCCACTCCATGTTGTTACTTCAGTATTTTAAATCTGTTGAAAGCGTACCCTGATCAGTTTAGAAACTTGAAGTTATGCTGTGTATTTAAGTGGATTTTTTCCCTAGTAATTCTTAGAACTGACTGGGAAATTGCATCCAAATAGTTTTTCTCCTAAAAGGCAAAAATCCCTAAAAGGTAACTCTCCATTGTTACTTTAGACAGATTTTGAGAATGGAAAGTGAATTCTTAAAACATTAAAAAAATTTCTGGACAAATATTTTGACATTTGAAATTAAAGATGTCCAAAGTCAGCAGCCTTGGTTCTCGTGAAATTCCCTTAGCCATTCCCACAGAAGATCAAAGAGAATATGTGGGGGAAATTGCCCTTTCCTTATGTTTATTTTTACGCATCTCCTAGGGGTCCCTTCCTAAAGAGCTTTTTGGTCTGAGCTGGTATGTCTACACATACATTCTTATTGAAATATGTTGCTTCAAGATTATTTTGGCCAGATTTGGGGACATGTAAAAAAATCTCAGAAATAACCACAGAATGGCTGAACAATCTGTCTCACCTCGCTAATAATTACTTTTCAAAAGTGCGATTAAGTTTTTTAGATGAAGGGTTTTTTCCTTATTTTAAACTTCTGGAGTGTAAATGTCCCCAGAGAAGCTAGCCACTCCATACTCTTCCATCATAAAAGCAGAAGAATTGGCTTTACAGAACAATTAATGAGCTCTGGGCTTCACTAACTGATCCCAAGGCCTCAAGGGACCACAGAGGCTGAGTGGAGTGGTTATTTCAGATGTACAAAACTCCACCTTGTATCTCGATCTTCATACAGACGCCTCCTAACCTAACTGTATCTGATATCTTACTCTAAGCTGGGATGAATTCCATAAATAGATCTTCCAGAATAACCAAATAAAAGCATATCAAACCAAAGCAAACCAAGAAACATACCACAAGAATAACATCTTGAATCACTGTCTTGAATCACTATAACATCCTAACATTTCTTTTCAAGCTTGGACTCGGTTTTAACTTTACACTGAATTTTGCTTTGGGGTTTGGTGTTTCTTCTTCATTTATTTATTTTTGCTTTGAGTGTGAATGCACTTATCAACAGAGAATTACTGTAAACAATAGTGAAAAATATTCCCAACAGGTGGGTAGAGAGACACACAGGGAAGGCAAGTGTCTGTAGAACACTTAGGGATCTCACCAGCATCTGGCCCATCTATCTTTGACTTCCTAGCCCAGATCACCATTTTGAAACATCTTGATACAGATCCAGCATTGTAAATTTGAGCTTTGCTGTGCACTTGCGCTGTTGATTCAGCTGCAGTGGGTATCCGGTCATTTGGGCTGAGGAGTTAGAGGCAGATGTCCATAATGCTAGCCAAATCACTCCCTTCTGTGCTGTTGGCTACAGAAACTGGCATGCTTTAACCATACTAGCCCAGTAGGCCATCTGGATTCAGACAGACCTTAGACGCTTTTTCTGGCATGTCTAAGTATTGTAAAACTTAGCTTGTTGGCAGTCATGGGAGTTTCTGGGTTTTTTTTAAACAGATGTCCCAAGGAACCATAAGCTGATGTTTCATTTGCTGCCTAGGGTTTCTTTGCATCTATTTCAAGACCTTGCAATGTAGACAGTGCTCTGAAGCTGGTTCTCCTGTGGAAAACAAAGCCTGGGAGGGAAAATTGAGGGTTTCATTTCGCAGCCAATTTTTCAAAAGTTGCACAGCAATCTGGCCCTAGAGATGGGGCTATCCTTCCTTCACAATACTTTGGGCTCTGTTACAGGTGGCAGAGACCTCACAGACCTCTGCACCTGAAAATAGTGACTGGGAGCCCTTCAAGCTAGGCTCTACAGGCAAGGACCCAGAAATAGATGCAGTGGAGATGGTACAAGTTAAAGAATACAAGATAGGGAGGAAAGGTTGTGTATCAGGAACCTACAATTTAAACTTACAATCTTAAAATTTCAGCTAAGCTCCTGAATAATTTTGTGGATCTAGTCCATTGTATTTAGTGAAAAAGAAGCAAAGATTGCACAGGGAAATATTTGGTGAAGTGCTAAGTGCTAAAATCAATGCATGGGGTTAATTTAAAATAAGCAAAAGAAAGGAAGAAGAACGAAAATTCAGCTCGTAATCTACATGGGGGGTAGGGAGAAAAAACACCTTCCTTGCTAGATGGTCCATGGTGAAATTTTCTCTCAAGGAAAGCAACTTATAGTTAACTTATATATGGTATAACACACTATTTACATTACTAAGGATGTTGGACTACATAACCAAGCAGATCTTTCTGCCTTTTTCTTTTCTTTTCTTTTCTTTTCTTTTCTTTTCTTTTCTTTTCTTTTCTTTTCTTTTCTTTTCTTTTCTTTTCTTTTCTTTTCTTTTCTTTTCTTTTCTTTTCTTTTCTTTTCTTTTCTTTTCTTTTCTTTTCTTTTCTTTTCTTTTCTTTTCTTTTCTTTTCTTTTCTTTTCACAAAGCTATGCTGATATCCTTGTCCCAGACTTGGATAAGAGAATGTTTTATTCCGTTATGAAACTAAATACTCTAAAGCTCGTGAGATGACAACCATTAGAGCACAGCATGACTAAATACTATTCACCTAACATAACATTATCCATCAAGAATCCAACACATACACGCACAAATGGCCCACACCCAGCGCACCCAGCCAATACCTAATCTGTTGAAAATTAAGCTGGTAATGTATGTTAAAACATTTGTGGGAAGTTTGGATCCTGAGATATTTTGCTACAGTCTACGAGCCTTTCAATTAATTCATTACTCATTTTCCCCACTTGCTTATTCATAACCAGAGGCTATTGTCTTGTGTTTCTGACATCACAGTCCGTTGCCTTAGGAACAGTGATGATGTCACAAGGGTAGAATTAGCACCTATTATGAATAGGCACACAGAAGAGATGAATAATGAGTTCAGGGCCTGAATTAGACACAAATTACTAGGAATTTTTTGGACAGGAAAAATACTTGAAAGGTAAATGGGGCTTATATTTAAATATTATGTTTTCATTGCACTTGGACAGTGAACAAAAGTTGATATTTGAGTAATAAAATTACAAATACTGGGGTGAGAACAGCTGTAGGATCATGAAAGTTTTTTTTCCATGCAAATGAGCCAAAAATTATGACTTTATTTTGAATGTTAATGGATAAGATCATGTGCCCTAGAACCCAACAAGGCACAGGGCTCACCAACATCCGAGTACTTGAAGTTCTCAGAGTCTGACAGACCGCAGTTCGACAGGGTATTGCATTATGTCTAACCACACTTTCCTCTATTTCCCACTGAGATGTCTTTCTATTCACACTTGCTCTTTGTTTCCTGGTGGACATGGTTATTTTCTGCTTTGTTCAGCCTCAAACCCTTTTCTTCTGGACCAGGCTAAATTATCAGCATAATCATGCACCCACCTGCTAACCAGTAGGAATAAAACAATTGCTGAAATATTGCATTTTATTAAAAGAGGAGAGCATATGTATTCTGGTCTAGAATAAACCAGAAGTGTAAATATTGCCTTTTTCTTATTCCTGTTTCCTTTTGTTTCCAGGGAAAAAATGACTACTATGGGGTTCACTATGTCAAATTAACTTTTAACTGTGCAGCTTGTATGCATATCACCAGCTTTGGATGTCTTGCCCATTTGTAGCCTGATTTGGGACTAGGAGAACTTTTCCACAGGTTAAACTGGTAGATGAGAAGGAGAAAAGCAAGAGTGGGGAAAGGGTGTTTCTTTCCTCTGAGATCTGGATGATGGTGCCCTTGCGAATGGACTCCTGGATGTTTCTTGCTGAGCCAAATCCCTCTTACAAACAGGTGTTATTCCCACCTCAGTTCTCTTGGTTTCCTGTTCCTTGGCTGTGTTAGTCATTACATTTTCTGAACCCAGATTCTTCTCATCTGTCTTGGGCACCAAATTGAAGTGTTTGAATGAAGATTACAGTCACCTGCAGCTCTCCCAGCAGTCAGGAGGGGAAAGCAGACACCTCCAGAGGCTGATTCTGCTGATGCATGGTTGGTTGTGTGTGGACAATTAAGGCCCATGAATCTCAGCCCTGATAGCTGAAATGCTTTGGGTTTAGTACAGGGTATTTGATGAAATGTGACAGCCGATCTTATCCAAGAAGAGGCACTCGAGCATTGAACCACCACCTCTGACCTGCAGTTCCACGAAGCTCTGAAACAACTTCTTCACTGTGCAATCACTTCTCCTCTTGTCTCAGCTTGCTTCCTGGCACCCTTCCTCCCTGCTGTCCTCAATTTATGGTAATTCTTGGCATTTATTGTGACATTTTTCTTCTGGTAACAAAAAGGGGTTTATTCCACATTTTTTTTCTATAACAAAATAATAATAATGCATGGTTTTCCATATTTAAACCTTTCAAAGCTTTTCTTTTTCCTTTTTCCTTATGTTTTTTTTTTTTAAATGAAACCTAACATTACTTTGCATGAAAAAATAAAAAAAAGACGACAACCAGCAAACTCTCTACCTACTCAGTTGTAATCTGCAGTTTTGAAGGCGGGTCAGGCTCTGAGATTTTAGGTTGAAATTGCCTAATCTTTCTACTCTTCCCTCGGCAAGGCAACACCTACACTGCAGTTAGAGAGCATTCACAATCTGCCCAGGAGTTACTGATGGCAGGAACACCCTGTCCCAAGCACCTTTACTCGCTGAGTGTTTTTCCAGAGGTGGCAAGGCCTTCCACTCCATTTTTTGGCAGGTGATACGTAACGCCAGACCTCACAGGCAGGAGGGTGAAAGCCAAGCCTTGAGGATGCTGTCAGCGTGGAGGGATGAGCTGCGACAGTCGGCTTCGTGCCTGGCCCCGTGGATCCCAGGCGGGTGGTGAACGGTGTGTTTTTGCTCCCCGCTCTTGACACGAGGATCAAGCTGCCCATCCGCTTCCGCTGTGGGCTCTGATACTGGCCCTCATGGACTCAGTGTGGAGCCACACTGGCTTCACTGGGGGAGATAGCGATGACCTGATGTGTCCTCAGCTTATCACTCTCCATCCCGACAGTCCTGAGGAGAAGCAGCTGTCCCTGCGACAGGAATCACAGCTCCCCAGATTACCTTCCCTGCGTGCCTCTAGGTGGTTATGAACATATATGTGTTCAACACACTTCTTTTTCCCATCTAAAAATCATCTAAAATACATATACTGATCTTCCCAAGGTACTGGAAGGCTGAGCAGGTGTCCCAGTGCTTCATACGTAAGACAGAAAGATTTAAAAAGTCATGTAAGTCATGCTTGTTTGTAATAGGTGTTGCTCCCTAAGAGGGCCCACACATATGGCTTTATAAAAATATATATGTAGCGCACATCACAAACACTCACACATGCACACATATGACTCCATGCAGACAAATGCGTGCAGACATTTAAGAGACAGCTACTGCTTTGATCACCTTATATTTTAAATAGGGAAAGGCAGCATTAGTTTCATCCTGTTTTACAGATGAGATGAACTGAGACATGATCAGAGAGATTAAGGGCTGGTTTGGAAAAGTGTCTCAGCAGCCATGGGTGAATGAAGCCAAAGTACCTGCTTTTGACAATCCTTCGCAGCACCTCTTCGAGCTGCTGGATTCCTAAACCAGCCTGACTCACTCAAGGCCACTACGGTGGAACTTGGTTTTCCTTCAGAGATGCTTTCAACACTAGATTGACCTTCAACAAGCTTTAGTTAAGTTGTGTGACTACTTATAGGTAGGACATAGAAAAAATATGTTTGAATAACGAGAAACACCAGGGTGCAAAAGGTTCCGTTTGCCGCAAGAAGCACATGCGACACATCTGGCACATATTCATAGCCATCTAGCAACATGCATACACGAGAGCACCAAAGAAAACAGCAGCAGCCTAAAGTCCTGGGCTGATCCCAGCCAGACTCTACTGCTGCTCATGTTTTTACAGAAAGCTTCCTGCCCCTATGCTGGGAGCGCAATGGCTCTTCCATGCCGGGTGACTCACTCCAGGTGTGAGGGGCCAAAGCTCCCCACCTCTCAATTCCTCATTTATCACATCCCTCCTCTCCTTGCTGTCTGCAACTGCACAGGCATCATCACTACAGATCAAGCTGGGGAGCCAGCGTTGCTCCACAGAAGACAGAAATGGTGAAACAGACAATATTTTTGTTTATGTTCCCATGTATCTACATCTGATCTTGTATTTAACACCAGACTAGATAGTCATAATAAATCCCTCTGGCTCTAAAATCTGCTCATTTCATTGGATGTACTACATGAAAGTATTCATTCTTCTTTGCGTTTATAAATACACAGGTGTAGATAAATATATGCACGTACATATATATTAAAGTATGCATGTCCACAGCCTACACACACACATATGCATTTTATAACCCTTCACCTAGATATCCATAAATCTCTAACCTCTTCTGTTTAAATTTTCCCTAGAGTTAAGCTACAAATTATTATTGATAAAATATGAACTAATGTTCATAACATCCCTGTGTATTTAAGGTGGGATTTCATTTCAGCTAATGTTAGCCCACTAAAAGTAAAATTTTAAGCCTAGACTAGTTTTCTGGGCTTCTTTATAATCAATAAAAAGAGACAGGAACATCCAGAGGGCAATTTGGCTGATCTGTTTTAGTATTCATTGGCTAGATATAGATGTCAAGTGCGAAGCAGGGCTGTTAGAGAGGGAGGTGAAATGAATTGGGAATGACTAGGGTGGAAATTAGAAACTGGTTCAGAGCCCTAACACCAGCTGTCTTCAGTGCTGGTGTGTTCATGTGAGCTGAGTGTCCAAGTTCCCGTTATAGTCATTGGAGAACTACTCTGTGCAGCCAGGTGGATCCTGAAGAATAATACTGGTGACCCTAAAATAGACATCTACCAGCTGATGACCTGAATTTTATCCTCAGACTGCAGCAACTAAACTGACTACAGGCAAGATGTCATTCTCCAAATACACATATGGGTTGGAGACTATGGAGTAACCAAGACATCTGCACAGGGCCCACAAACATAACACAGGACCTCTGGGAGACCTGCATCTTTCTGAAATGGAGCTGGAGGACCTACAGGGTACACTAAAATATTTCAACATTAAATGCCTAGCAAATGCCAACATTAAACAGCCTCAGACTCCCAAGGACTATGAGTGAAGGAGATAGATAAACAGGTCAGAAATGTGGGGCTCAGCTTGGATCACTAAGTCTGGTGCCACATGAGCTGCCTCTCTAGTAAAGCACAGATCTGCTGTAGGCTTTGTGTCAGATCTAAATGCCCCATGTAGACACTGCAGGTATTTTAGAGGAGGCTCAGGTGGCACGAAAACACAATATCCTTAACAGGGCATGTCTGAGCATGAGGGCAACCTTTATGCTGAGATTATTCAAGTCAACAATCATTAAAGCCTAAAATGGATCTAACTTTAAAATGTTCTTCCATCTAGGTGGATGATGCTAAGAATAAATCAAAAGGAAGATTCTCTGGATCAGTTCAATTGAAGGAGTGTTCTCAGTATCCCTTTCTTAAAATTATCTCCTGAGAACTCTTGGAAGTTTGCCCTTCAGTAAGGAGATAAGTGTGCCTTCCACTTTACCAGCAGGGAAATTGAGTATGGACGGCTGAACGAATGAGTTGCAAACATACAGAAAGCATGTGGCTTTCTGTATGTTTGCATGATAGCATGATAGCATTCATAGCATGATACAGGTTGGAAGAGACCTACAAAGGGTGTCTGGTCCACCTTCCACTCAAGGCAGGACCAAGAAGCCCATATTTCTGACCATGGGTTTAGAGCGTTGTTCACAAAAAGCATCCTCCTTCTGCATTTAAGGTTAGTTTTCTGTTATCATAACTGTCACACAAATAATTCCATGTCCTCCTGGGATTTTTTTTTTTATCCTTGCAATTTCAGTTTTTATCATGATGCCTGGGTCAACGATGCAAATGCTCAGTCTATTAAAGAAGGGAACTTACATATATTTCTGGACAAAGTTCTTCCCTGGCTTTAAGGGTTGAATGGCAATGGTAGTTAAGGTGAGTTTTAAGGTTACCCTCAAGGCTTTAGTAATAAAAGTCCTACAGCATAATCCCAACAAAGTTTGTTCCTCAACTTATGAGCTCCTTCTTCTTCTTTCTGGAGGTTATAAATGAAGTACATAAGGAGGGAAAAAAAACCATCTGCAGATACTTTCCTGGAAGGTCTCTTCTTCACAGTAACAAGACAGTGTGGGCAGCTTTGAACCAGCAGCAACTTATGACAAGACAACTGTGAGTTGAAGCAATTTAGGACAACCTCAGAAGAATATGTTGAAGCTTTTATGGCTTCTCCAGATCACTGAAGATGATGGGATTCCTTCCTTTCACTACAATGGGCTTTGGCCAGGTCCTCATACTGCAATCATTCTTACTGTATTCAGCATCTACTTTAGTGCTTGCATACTTAGAATAAAAACTACAAGGCTTGCAAGTAGTTTCTTCCAAACAAATAATCAGGAGTATAAATGAATACATATTGTCACTAGTCTATAAGGAATGCAGATTGTCATGAGAAACAGCTAATATTAGAAGAAAAAAAGGGAAGTAAAAGAGCTAAACAACTTGTAAGATTTAGTAGCCATGTCTCCCTTAGACACTCACTGTCCATTGGGCAGATAACTCCTGCTTTCTAGCAGTTATTGTTTATATATTTGGACTAAGTAGTTGGATGGCTAAACAGTTATTGTTTAGCAACAGTTATTAATATTGTATATGCCAACAAATATTAGTGTATATGAAAGTATAACTTTTTTATTTGATTAATTAATATTTTCATAGCTCTTTGAGACCAGAAAATGGAAAGTTGCCTCTACATGCAGAATACTATGATTGGTATTTTGGAGAAGAGCAGACACCTCAGTGTTTCCTTTGCTAGGACTGTCCATCAGGTGGAATGACAGCCCTAGCACTCCCCAGTTACAGGGGACAAAACCTATGGAGACATCAGTATTTCCTTCCCTAGGCAGAGGAATTCCACAGTCATTATGTCTTTGGTGCAGGAGCTGAGGTCATGGGTGTGATTCAGCGGCTATGAATTTTGCAGTGCAGGGCCGGGCTCTCCAAAGGTTAAAGCGATGACTGGGCAGCAGCCTATAGCAATTGGAAAACCACACACTTCTCTGCCTGACCTGCTGGCAGCAAGAATTCAGTGCAGGAGAACCAAGGCTGAGCAAAGACACGGTGCAATGGGCAGGCAGTCATGGCAAGTGTGGATGTTTCAACCAGAGCATGAAGTTCACCTGGGGGTCATTGCAGCTGTCAGCTGCTTCTGAGGCTTGATCTAAAACCCACTGACCTCAATACAAAGCTTTCCATTGCTTTCCATTTGGCAGGCTTTGAATTAGTCCCTTGGTGCTAAAGTTTTGAAATGATGAAAAAAAATAGCAATTCTCACCTGTGGTTTGCCCTGTTTTTGTAACCTGTAAGCACTGAGATTAGCTGTGTGTTTCTGTTTTGCATAGTGGCTTCAAATCTCAGTTCAGACATCTTTGTGTCCTGTGACATAAATGAATTTCAACAGTAAAACAGGCAAGTATCTAGTAAATTTGTATATTCTCTAAACTCAACCTCTTGGGGGAAAAAAAAAATCACTATCCATGTCACAGTGACACTGATGAGCCCAAATAACAGCTCAAGACATCCATAACCTTTCAGTTTTTCAATTTAGGGATTTTCAGGCTTAATCCTAATCTGAACATGATAACTGTGCTGCTCATAGGTTCCCTTTCTTTGCAGAAAGGTGTCTTAGTGTAAGTCAGAACCAGGCTTTATACCTGTAACTGGATGAAACAGCTGTTGTTTCAAACACATTTGGGGCCATTTTTATCCGAATTATGATCAAAGAATTTGCTTTTGCCATTGGAGGCTAAAACAAGGATATGATCTGAGTTCAGATTCAACAAGAGTGAAATCTTTTGAATAGTTCTTACCATTCGGTTTCTAACAGTAAAAACTTCCTTGTGATTAGCTGTTCACCACTTCAGGGTGAAACCGCCTGAGAACTTTCAAAAATTTCAGATGATCTGGCCTGGAGCTCATAGAATACCCATTAGTATGAAATATGTGCCTCCTAAAAATCCTCTGGTTCAAAAGTGTCCATTGCAAAACAATATGTTCGACTTGAGAGAATGTCTACTCACAAACGTTTATGACAAAGGCTATATAAAGAGAAGATTTCTCTGGCACACAGAGGTTTCCTACCAGCCTTGGCTCAGATTCTACATAAACTAGCTGGTTAAAATTTGCAGTCATCTTCACCATAAATTAAACTGAATCATCCTATATGAATGGTAGGATAATGAGCCTACAACTAGGTATACAAGGATCCCTCCCTAGAGATAATGTCTAGTTGGAGGAACTCATTGTAATATAAATTAAATAATCACCTAGCTTGTTACAAATTGAAGCAGAATCCGTATCTGTATTGATTAGGAATAGACAGATGTTCTTTGCTGCCCTGACTAGTCAAAACCTGTTTGTAGACTTGAAAATCACTGTTCTTCCAACTTATTGTCCATCAGCAATTATTCGATTTTCTACAGTGCAGTCTGACTCTAAGTCCAATTTCTACATACTCACGTTAGAAACATTTTTCCCATTCCCAGAGAAACTTCTGAGAATACCAAATATGCTATTTATTTTTTAATAGGGAGGCAACGCTTGAAGTCTGTTAGAAGATTTTTGTTTTCTTCTCACAAAACTTGAAAGGGAGCAACCAAAGTGGTTAGTTATTTTCCTGAACTATGAGAGAGACTCAGCTTTAAAGCGTTCTTCGGCCACCACTGAGTTCTCCAACGTTGTCACTTATTCCGGGGTCTTCTCATTTTGATGAAAGCATTATGTCTGCTGAAATATTGCCCTGAAAAATAGGTACAATACCATAAAGAGCTTTTTGTCTGGTTTTTGGTTGATTGGTTGTTTCTTTTTTGGGTGGGCAATGCATTATTTTCCAGCAAAGTATCATTCAAATGAGAGCAGGGGGAAGCCCAGCCACTTCTAGATGCAATTGGATACCAACAAGGGCAGCAGAATCAATGTCAGGTATCTTCTCTCTGTTAGTTACCAGACACACCACAATCAGATTTACACACAGCCAGAAGGCATTAATAAACCACTTTGGGAAAAGGCCGGAGTACCTGTGCCATGATTCATCTTTAGAATCACACAAATCCCTGACTGCACAACAGCTTCATTGACTACTCAATCCCGTGACCTGGCTCCCAGAGTATTTCACGGTGACACTCCTGACGGTCATCTGGGGTGTCCACTGCCACACACACACACATGCAGAAAAACACATTCCTGCGTAAAGGCAATGGGCTTGCAAATTATGAAAACAAACTACAAGTCTGACTTAAAGCTTTACGCCCGCTGAGGCTCCATGCTATGTAGTAATAATATTTACAAAGCACATGGACTCCATTGGCCGGGCTGCCTCGCTCCGTTACCCGCCACACTGACGTACATTCTGCACGGTTGGACGCGTGACGTTACCCTGCAGCCCAGGTCCTTGATTTATAGTGTCTGGTAACGTCTCCTTTGTACTGAAATTGAAATGTCTGTGATTTTTGGACACCGAAGGAACATTGGTTTTGCTTTGACCTGTAAATGAAGAGATAGCAATCAGTCTTTACACTTTTTTTAAACTGAAAGCGCCTTCTCATCTCCTCCCTCTTTTTATGCTGGTATCTACCACCCTCAGAGTTTTTTAGGATTAATTTTAGGATAAATTGAATTTTTAGGATTAATTGGATTAAAACCTCAATTTTTCAGACACTGAAAGTGAATTTAAGTGCTCACTAAGGTGGCTAGATCAGAATCAACAAGGGGTTATCCACAGGTGAAAAGCACCAAAATAAAGACAAGTTGAACAGAGGATTGGATTCACTTAATCTGGCTCTTATTGCCTAAGGGTAGACTTGGGCACTTGTATTGGCTAGAGTCAGCAAAGAGGACCAAGACCTTTAGAGAAGATATCATCCTGTCCTGAGCTAGTAGTTAAGAAGGGGGAGATGAAACCCATGCTTTCAAGGTGCTTACCTTTTTCCATCTACCATGGAGTAATGTAAATAAATCATTGGCTTAGACTAGACATCAAACTTGGAGATATCTAAATTGAGACTTTCCCACCCAAGGCCTTGCATACCACTTAAACTTTCTAATAATGTCCTTAAGGGTGCATTGAAGTCCTTTGGTGTGACATGTATGCATATACCCCAACTCTTCTTCCTGAAATGAATCTTATTTAGCAAGGAAGAGCATAGCTTAGAAAAGAAGAGCAGAAGAAGAGCATACCCTTAAAGGTCTGTATGAAAAATAATAGTAAATCTTCCATGAACTGTCTCCTAGTGACTTTGCCCTCCGATTAACTGTCAGACTTTCCTGTTTGCAAATTTTGGGGACACAGTATATAGGCACTAAATCTTGATTAGTGCATGCAAAAGCATCCTCCACCCTCATTCAAAAGACTTCAGAAGACCTCAGCTTGTACAAAAGATCTCCGCTCTAGCCTCAGATACTTGTCAGCTAAAGTTAAAATTGTCCTACTTTATATTCTCTCTACTAGCTTCAGAAATTATTTCTCCCTTACATCATATGTTGTCTCTGTAACTTCCTTTAACTTAAAAAGCCATTTATACAAACCTTCGCAAACACAGAAAAATCTCCATTCACTTTCTTTGGAAGTTTTCTCATCTGTCTCCAATGCAAAGTGATACTCAAAGAAAATATATATTTGGAAAAAAAAAAAAAAGTAGTATACAGAAATTTAGTGATGGGATGGTGAAGTAAAACTTAAGAGGCTCCCTCAGTAGCTGGAAACTACTGGACAAGATTATTAGTGGCACAAAAGTATTTTGCTTTTTTGAAATCTCTGAGTCTGAGAGAGGAAGAATTAAATTTCTCACGCCCCTCTTGTACCTTAGAAGAACGAATCAGAATATTATTATTTTTGTGTACCATTTTGACGGCTTTTGATACCATTTTTAGGCTTTTCTGCCTCCCAGCAGTGATTTATGCCCTTTGTGCTCAGACTTCTGGATGTAGAGTTATTCTCTGTTGAACTGTGTGTTCCATTGCTAGGAACTGCTTACTGAGACCTGTGCACTGACAACAAATTGCATGATGGAAGATTTGCTAAGCTCTCTGATTTGAAAGTTCCAGTTCATATTCCTAAGCACTAGAAGATGACCTGTTCATCTCTCCATCCATTTGTCCATCCATATTACAGATACACTTAATATTTAAGTTTAAGGAACTCTTTTCATATAAGGGATTTTTAAACTCCCTTGCCTGTCATTTCAAATTTCTTTTTTTTTTTCCAATGGTAGAATTCCTTTCTTCCTCCTTTATTTTTTATGTCCTAGGTTTTTGGGGGATATTTCTGTTATTTTATTTTTCCATAGTACTACATACATTATTTAATGCAGTGTGGCTTTATGGACCCCAAATACACTGTAATGATGATGGGGAAAATAACTTACAAGGGCAATAGTCCCAGTTATGACTACTAAGAAATATTCAAGAAGGGCTTTTAGGAGCTCCATCAGCCTGGGACACAGTGGTATAGCTTATCTGAAAGGCTGCTGTGATATGTCTTTTTTATTGGTGATATTCTGAAACACTTCAAAAATGCATGTTAACTCCCAGCCTCATGGCAAAGCTCTGTCCAGGAAAGAATTACGGTCCAATCCAAAGACCCATGCAAAGACTCCCACTGGTTTCAATGGGCTTTCAAACTGTCCCCAGTGAGTCGTCTCAATTTAATGTATAAGGAGGCAGCAGTTTTTAAAATGACGTGAGGAGGAAGTCTCAGCATGGATATTGTCAAGAAGCTTCTTCCAAATTATCTAGAGCTCAATTAATCCTTCGGGCTCAGCCTGAGGTAAGGCATGCTGGATAATCATGGTACACAGATGTGGTCTTTCCAAGGTTTCTTTTCTTGCTCTGGGTTTGAGGGAACAGTAAAAACTTGCAACTCATGAAAGCCAGTGGCTCATTTCCTCCCTGAGGCTTCGTCAAGAGAGCTTTTCAGGTGAGTGAAGAGGAGAGATCAAGCATCTACCATGCCTGTTTGTCCTTTGCTTGTATTCAAGAAAGGTACAGCCAGTTCTCCAAAACTGATGAAGATTTGAGTAAGTTTGATACATCTTTGCTTCCAGATATGTTTCAATAAAACGAGGGCACAAGCTGCCCATGGGAAGGATTTGGAGCCTTTTCCTTCTGCTTCGGAATGATCCTGGAAGACTTTTCCCATTCCTGCCTGCAGCAATCTCATTCCCTCAGTGGGGAATCCTCATTTTCCCCAAGAACAGCACTAAAGCATTTACAGCCGCAGTCCCTGTCACAAATCAACCACTTTTCACAAATTGCTTGTAATTCAAATAGATAAGAGAGAGAAATTGGGTGGCAGGGATAGAGACCTGCCCCAGGTCACATACCAGGGCCAGACCCATCATCCAGGTTCCTGTGGGCAGGGTTACACATAACCCAGGGAGGTAAACTCTCACTGCAAAGGACTAAGAAAAACTGAAGACTCATGCCATGGAAAAACTTCTGCTTTGGACTGTTCAGATTAAGAGCACACATTTCCTAGGTACGGGGAGTGTTTCACAGCTGTGTGGTGCAGAAAAAAAGCTAAATGCAGCTAAAAACTGTGCTTTTCCTGGTACCACTGACTGTGCCCAGGAGATAGGGAGGGAAAAAGGTGGACAGAACATGCTAACCCAAGAGAAGAGACAGGGTGTACCACTTCATGTACACTGCCTTCAGCTGATTCTGGATTTCAGCACCTTTATACCTCCAAAGCCTTCTACTAAGCACCCCATCAGAAAGTCATTCATACTGAATTTCAAGTGCATCTCCAAGGAATGATTGCTAGATCTTCTCAACAAAACACTTCCAAAACTTTTTGACATGTTTTGTGCTTTCAATGCACAACACACGCACTTATTTTTGCAGAATATTTATGCCATTCCTACCTGTGATTTACGCTACTGTATGCTATGAGACTGGATATATAATGGGCACACTATCTGTGTAAATAATCCATTTTGTTAACCTCTTCCAAAAGGTTAGCACCATTTTGCCTGAAACATCTCCTCCAGCTCACTTTCCCTCCTCCTCAGGAGAAAGGTCTGAGGAAGGCATCTGCAACTGGATATAATTTGTGACATGGGAAAGTCTGGATGGCCTTCATAAAAATGTAGGTACCAAGCCAAAGTACAATATTCCTCACTCAGAAGGATGCTGTGAGACAAAGGTATTATTCAGATGCTGAGCACTTTTAAGGGAAGAGCCTGGAGATGTTAGAGAATGGTTGTCAACTGAATTATTTAACACATTTCAATTAAAAAAAAATATATATTATGAACAGCGGTGTCTTTGATAGCGTCAGAAAGAGATGCTGGGGTCAGAGAAGTCAGTGCTCATTTTTCTTTTCAGCCCAAAGCCGCTGAAATGGGTGGGTTCCTCACCTGGTATAGGTCGATGTGTCCTTACTGAAGGTAATAGGTCAGCTTCTGTTTGGTGTCTGTTAGCACAACAAAACTGCAATCAGTGAGGTGAAATCTGGAAACAATGCTTACCATCTTTCTAGTAAATTAACTGGGATGGGATCTTCAGCTGTTGAAAACCATCACAGTCAGGTCTGTTGGGTCTTGTTTGGAATGCATGGGGCAAGAGTCAATCCTGTTCCACGCATCTCCCTTAACTAAGCCTGCTTATAGCACTTTTGCAGAAGGCTGCAACTCCACACTACTGTGTAGATGCTGCTTGGCAGCGCTCTCTTGGAAGCTGCCTTCCTCAGCTACAGCCCTGTGCTGTATCTCCGTCACTTAACCTATTGCCACCCCAATCACAAAATCCAGTGTGATTCTCTCTCACTTGTAAATGCAAAGGAAGCTGCAGGATCCAGAGGGCTTGGCTCCTCAGTGGATGCAGATCAAGACAATGACACCACTTCAGTTTTAACCACGTAAGGAACAGATTACACAGAGGAGATATCTAATCTCATTCAAAACCTAACTCAGCACAGTCCTGAGCACCCTGATTTTAGTTGGCCTGGTTTTGAGCCAGGGACCAGAGCAGATGATCTCCATAGGTCCTTCCAAAAAACTATCATGTGGTTCTGCTCTCTGATTTGGCCAAGAGACTTTTTCTGGATCTGTGATAGCCAGATGTCTGCTGTGTGTTTGCGGGGCTTTGCCTGATGTTGCGATGGGGAGGATCACAGGTGCAGCTCTTATACGTATGGGGGCCATTTCAGGCCTGTGGAGATCTTCCTTCTTTTCCTGTTAATCACTCTGGAACCGGTAAAGGGAAGTCCAAAGGCCAAATCTTTAACTGGCATAAGCTGCTATGGCTTTACTGACTTCAACAGAGCTTTGCTAGTTTGCAGCAGCTGGAGATATGGCCCCTGTCAGCAGGATTTTTCATACAGATCTGGTACTTAATGCTAGCCATTTGAAAGCAGAATGTGTGCACTTTGGGTAGTTTGGTTACAAAGATGAAATATATTGTTTTAATATACATCTTAAACGTGCTGGTAATTTCTTTGCTTTTCTTTAAAAACAAGACAGAAAAAATTAATGGTAAGTGGAAATCCATTTTGCCGTGTAACAGTAATACACTGTTATTACTATCCTGCTATTCCACGGGGAAAGTAAATGCCAATAAAAGGGATTATAAAGCAACATGCATTTTCAATTAGGGTCTACAGTGCTGCTCAAAGCAAGCCTTGCCAGACGTCTAGCTGATGGGACATAGCGCACAGCAAGTTCTGGACGCACACTGAGCAGGAGGGGAGAGATGAAGGGACCCCTCTGCTGCCTCGACGCATGCCTGGCCAAGCACATGTTGAGAGCTCCTCCTGACCATCCAGGCAGGGAGCCAGGGACCAGGAGGGCAGAGCAAGGGCCAAGAGGGGCTGTGACTCCTGTATCTCGTGGTCAGGGGAAAACAGGGATGGGAAGAAGGGCTGGTGGGTTGAGATGGATTGCCTGCCTCCCACGGAGTGAAGAGGCAGACAGGGGCCATCTGTGTCGTATTAAATCTCCCGGCCCTGGCCAGAGGCTGTGCAATTAGGAGACAACCCCTCTTCAAGCAGGCTGGAGCTATCTGTAAATAAACCAATGCATGCCTGTGCACACTCATAGTCATTGTATCTCATCTCTTATAGCTACACAAACACAGTTTACACACACTGTGCACACATATTATTAAGCTATACACCACAGTGTATATGTATATATACAACACATATATGTTTGTCTACATATACATACACATTATCTAATATATACTTACACGTGTGTCTCCTTGCTTCTCAATCTAGACACAGAGTCTTTAATTATGCAGAGAGTTCAAGAAATCTGTAACGTTTATATATCTGTATTTACGTGTTTCCAGGCACAGAACAAACAAAACAGGAAAAGGGAGTTGGGACAGGAGACGGGACAATAAGGAAGAGGGACCAGTGCTTACAAATAGATGGGCCATTGAAGATGTTGTCTCTAAGAAATTATCTGTTCTCCTCCTAATACACCCACTTTCCAATTAAGTAAAAGTAAATCTTAGTCTTTTTCCTCTAGGAATGGTGAACCATTCTTATTGCTATCTGGGACAGGATTTGACAGCTTACATCAGGAATGGGCGTGAAGTTGCCCAGATGTGTCTGCTGAAGGAACCATTTTCCTGGTGATGACAGAAGTCTGGCAAGATGCCTGATAAAAATCTGAGGGGGATTTTTTTTCCCCCCTCTTTCAAAACAAAAAATGGGAAAAAGAGAAGCCTGTATGCATCATCTGCACATATATGAGAAATCTCCCCCTTTTTTTTTCTTTTTTTCAGGTATAAACGCTGAGGTCTTCAGAAAAGACAGGAAATCTTAACACTGCCCTCCCTAGAGCCTCATCTATCAATCAGGTCTTTCCTTTGGCCCCAGAATATTCAATCTCCCTCCCTCTCTTCCTCAATTTGTTGTATCTTGTACAGGAACCCAAGGCCATGTTTAATGTGTTTGTTTTTCACACTGACAACATAAAGGTCAACATTTAAGTTAGGTTACGTAATCAGATCAGTCCCCTGTGACTAACCACAGAGCAAAATAATTCCCATTTAATTGTCTTCTTCTCCCACCCCCATCCTTCTGAACAGCAAAGTCCTATTATTTCTTCCTTCACTCTGCCTTGGAATTACTTCAGGGCTGATCTCAGGTTTATATGAATCTGGGATCAAATTTTCAAAAACACTTAAGCAAGACTTCCATCATAAAAGACTGAGGCATTTGGGAAGGAAGACGACTCTTTCTTTTTTTCTTTTTTTTTTTTAAATGCTGTTGCAAGGCAGAAAAGATGCAGAGGGATTCTCAGCAGGAATTAGACATATGGGCCTAGTTCACATTTTTCTGCAGCAAATAGTCCTTGTGAGTATTGACTTTCCACAGTGAAATCTGTGGGGGCCTGGAGGGCCAAAACGTGACTGAGCTCCCTGGTGCTGTAAGAAAGAGATAGGAATAAACGCAATCTCAGAGTCTAGCTTCATATTCAATGAGAAACAGCTCTGATTTTGGAAATGTCAAACTGAATTACTGCCATGCACGGTTATAGACTGGAAAGTGACAGGCTAAATATTAGCCTGGAGAAGAAGGACCTGGGAGTAAGGATGAGTGCCAAGTTGAACAAGAAGTAGGAATAAATCTGATTGCCACCAGTTCACTCCCACTGTAAATAAAGCAAACCACATAATAACGTAGCACATTAGAAAGTGCATGCCCAGTCTACCAAAAGAAGCAATTACTGTACTCAGTGCTGTCGAGGCTGCATCTACAGTCCTGCACTCAGTTTTGTGTACAGAGTTCAGGATGGATTTGGAGGAGTGCCTTACAGGGCTCCCAGTATGCCATCAGCACATGTCCTATGAAAAGACCTCAGTGGAGCTGGGCTTGCATGTTAGGTGGAGACTAAGGAAGCAAATAGCTTCCTACAGCTATTTGTGTGGCAGCTAGAAAAAGAATTACAAATCAAAACTCTACATGATACAAGGGGCAATGGTTTTGGTTTGAGAGGTTTAGGCTGGACATTAAGAATAAAATCATTTCAGTGTAGTGTAGCACTAGATCAGGCTACCCAGAAAAGCTCTGATATACACGTCCTTTGGAGGTTTGCAAGCCATGGCTAGGCAAAGCCATGGCTGACCCGATCTCTGGTTGGCTGTAGTCCCGCCCCAGCTGGGAGTTTGGACTAGGAGGCCTCTGGTTGTCTCTTCCAAACAGATTTTCCATGATTCTTTGATTCTAATAGCATCAGATTTCCCAGAAATTGCCCTCCCCGATAGCATATTGTTTTTAACCTCCCTGAGGACCTACTGAAATATTCACAGAATCACAGAACCACAGAATCATATAGGTTGGAAAAGACCTTTAAGATCATCGAATTCATCATATTGAATGTGGTAGAACAAATAGGATGCCTTGTTTCTTTCTCTTAACTTATACCATGGCCTACCACGGTTTAGTTTTCACTGCGTAACTGGAGATTCAGCTTTCATCCTGCTCAGTTTGACAAAATCCCAGCACCCACGCCTCGCTACCAGGATGCGTTAGCAGGGAGAAGGCATATGAAATGTTCTCAATGCTAGTCAATGTCTCCGGGAGTTTCTGGCCACCTTTGACTACCCAATTCAAAGGATCAGCCACTCATTTATAGCTGAGTTAGCTGGGGAAATGTTTGGAACAAGTCCTGTGCAAGGCTAGAGCATGCACCCCTGATCTGCAACAAAATGTTTTAATTGCTGTGCCAGCCAAACCTCTGTATGTAAATACATACTGTTATGCCTCTAAAGAAGTTGGAGATCACAAATTCTGAGCAGCAATAATATTTCCTTTATTAAAATACAGAAAATACCCTCAAAACCGTTCAATATTTTGTCTTCAGATACCAGTTCCTTAAAACTAGCTTTGACAGCTGACTCCTAAACTGAGCTTTCATGGTGAAAGAACATCTTGATTCAACAAGGTACTTAGCCACAATAAATTGTCTGGATCCTATGAACCCCAAGTTTGCTGATGTCACTAAAGTCAGGATTTTCTTCTTAAACTTAGGTGCCTAATGCCATTTGAATACTCTATAGCATGTCTGTATGGGGTTGGTAGGTAAGGCACAAGGTCCTGTGGTCCTGTGCCCTTCTGGAGCTGGCATCCAAAATGGCACAAAACACTTATCTTCAAGCAACTGAACGGAGCTTCTAGTACACAGGTAGACACCCACATGTAGACTTCTGTATCTGGAGCTGAATCACACCTAATACAGCTTTCAGAGATGGGACCAAGAGTTCAAAAATCAACCTAATTCATGAATAGCTGCTTTTGTTTTTTTCAGTCCAGGTTATTGTCCCTGGTTGGAAAATGTTTTCTGAGAGAAGTCAAAATAGGGGACTATTACAGTTACAAGCAATGACCTACCTTCATATTCATGAAGTATAAAACCATGGCAAACTGTCAGAAGGTAACCTTGGAGTTTTACCCCAAATTTCTGCATTAAGTCCTTGTCTTGGGGTTAAGGTGTTGCATAGTTTTAGGAAAGACATCCAATAGCACGGGAAATATTGCTATTGACTGTAGAAATGTATCATGTGGCATCATGCTCTGAGTGGGTATCTGAAAGAAATGAGCTCTCTGCTTTCCTTATTTTTTACACACTTTCCCTGAAAGAGTTTATTGCAGCCCACTGTTGGAAGAAGGACAGTGGACTACAAAGGATAATTATTCCCATCCTTATGTTCTTAAGCCCTTTGACTAATTGGGAAGGAAGAGACATGGCCCAGTGAACGGAGGAAGGGACTGGAAAGCTTGAGAACTGGGATTTATGCCTCAATCTGCCTTGAGTGGTACAAACTAAGTCAGTTCCATGAAGTACCCAAATCTCATCATTTTTAAATCTAAAGAGTAGTAGGAACATTCCCTTAGTTAAGGGAATCAAGTATGTAAGGAGATGTGGGTCTGAAATTCAGCACACTGCAGCTAATGGCATCTTTATGTGAATGTCTGCAAGCAGCTGTTCAGGCTGTATCATATTGAAATTTTATTAATGTATATAAAGCATATAACAAAAGTTACTGCATTTTATTAACTGCTTCTTAGATGAAATTTAAATGAGAAGATGTGAGAGCTGTTGAGGAGTAAAAGTCTCTGCAGACAGGGTGTGCCCCCTTCAGCTGTAAGGCATATAACACTGGATTCCATCCATTATTCCCTGCTACAGAACATACTGCTTTATCCTAAGTGGTAGGGAGAGAAACATTTGTTGACTAGCTATAAATTGAACAAAAAGAGGTGCATTCAGCAGCCCATTACTGTAATGCTGTAATAGGACTGGAGGATACAGAGAAGGATTAAGCATTCTGAGAGAAACATAAAACAATATGAAACACATAGAATAACAATGCAAAAAAAAGAGGAAAAAAGAAAAAAAAAAAGAAACGACCTTTCAGACCATGCACAGAATAATTCAAAGCAAATGTGAAGCCATTCTCTTCAGCAAGACAACCACAGTAGGTCACACAAGTGCTTGTACCTTTTTTTTTTTGTTTCTTTTTAATACACAACATTAAGCTAGTGGTCCTGGACAATATTAGTCAGAAATATCTCTTGAATGACTGTGCTTGCCAACTGGCTGGTTTGTATTTATTTTGTAATTATTCTGATTATTTGATATATGCGTTCTGTGCTTTTTTCCCCCCTACCAGGAAAATAGAAGCATCAGATCCCCATACGTTTCTCATATTTGTGATCAAATGCATTCGTGGAAAATATGGTTTGCTGAATCGCTGTGGGCAGGACTCATACATACTTTTCTAATGCCGGATGTTTGGAGAAAGGTTTTAAGTATACACTCAAGCCTCCACATTTTTTGTGAATAAACCATACCCTGGCTACAGAGACACCTGACTGGCCTTAAACAGGCCAGCTCAGCTTTGGCAAGGCCTTTTAACGCAGAATATAGCTTTACACGCCCTGTAACCCACTGCAAGTTGGCATTTTAATGCAGAAAGAAGCGATTCTGTCTCCCCCACCAACGAGTGCTCCCGCTGCCTTCTGCCAGCCCAAACATTTATGTATCTGTGAGGTGGAATGAGAGAAGAGGCTGAAACTAGCCCCGAAAAAAAATACTGTTGACCCAGATTGGCTCCCTGATCTGGCCCCGGATACTGCTGCACAAGAATTTGCACTGGATTTGCCTCATAAATTTGAAAGATGCAGGAAATTATGGACAAGGCTGCTCTGGGCATACACTGCCTTCCATGATGCTTTTCCTGAACTGACAGACCCTCCCAACACCGTAAGGACACCAGTGCCAGGACACCTGATCTAGCTCTGGACCACTTCATTTATGTCCAGATTGCTTGGATGTTGTCCATGATATCCAAACCCAACATTACCTATGATATTGCAGAGTTGGCTGCAGCTTCGTGGCAGCTTTAATACAAGATCTGCACCCAGAGCATTGCGAATTTGGGTTCTCCCCAGTTAGGGTCAAAGAAAACCACTCTCAAAAGGGAGCATTTTTATTTATGTTCTCCTGGTTTTCTTATTTTTTCAAATTTCAGGAGAGTGAGACCAGTGCACAGATCATTTCTCACTCTTCCTTGCTCTTTGACTATCATTAAAAACACAGTTGCAAGCTGCTTACAGTAAATCCAGAACTGCTTCTGGTATTCTGCTAGGGACAGTGTTCTGTTTATATCTGTATCTATTCCTCAGTTTAATTTTCCATGTCTTAGCCATCTTCAAGGTTCACAGCACCAAACTGCATAGATCAGTCGTAGGATATTCAAGGAACAGGTATTATCTAGAGAGAAGGAAGACCATAATGAGAATACTGGGAGGCAAACTGGTCAGTTCATGACATGCAGCATCAATTCAAGCTCTGAGGTATTTAATTTCAATTTCCTTGTGCTCAAGGCTAGCAAAGAGTCTTTATTCTTACTGGGACAACACAGAAACTGGTTTAAAATTCACCAGTAGAAGCCTACTATCTCCTTGCTACCAAGTGGGAGGAGGAGAGAATGCTTTCTGTATTATGGTATATCAAATCTAGCCCACAGTCAAGCACGTAAGGAATTTAATTATTTCACTTTTTTAACTCAGTTGCTTCAGAAAATACAATACAGAAAGCTTACAAAGCACGGTAACATCGTGCAAAGTCTGGAATATAAATAGACCACAACTAATAGGCATAAAGAAGGAAAACACAGAAGCAGAAAGAGAAAGAAGATAAACCAAGTGAATCCAAACATAGCTCGGTATTTTGTCTTCCCCCCCCCCCCCCCCCCTCTCTTTGCGGATCTGTTTGTTGCCTCAGTGAGTATTTCCAATGGTATTCAGCCTACTGAGCAAGCATTTTTGGGGATTCACTTCAAAGCAAATAGAGCACTACATAGGAAAGGAAAAAAGGACATTCAGATCTGATGCCTCCAGTTAGAGCTCAAGTCCACAGAATAAGGTTTTTCCAGCTGAAAACTCCCTGTCTTGCCTCTCCTGAATCCTTCCTACCTGTCTCATTCCCTGTTTTTCAATACCTTGCAGGTTATTTTGATACCTCCCATGCTACATCACAGCTCAGGGCAGAGTTATACAGCACCATCACTTCCCCTGCCATCCCTCTCCCCCTCCCTCCACTTCAGACCATTGTGGTCTCCTTTGCATTGTGTGAAAATCAGCAAAACCAGAGTGCTTTGATTCTCTCCCAGCCGTGACTATGATGTTTCCAAAATGAAAGGAACAACAAGAAAAAGGAATGAAACCAGGAGAAAAAAGGAGGTTTAATTCTTATATCTTTCCTTTTTTTTTTCTCCTGTTGGAAAGGAGAATTGAGTGGAAAAGAGAGGAAGAAAGCTAATGAAAAGACAGTGACAACAAACATCTAAATATTCATAGTAGATCATCCATAACCAAGCTTTCCTGGAGCATACAGAAACATATGCACGCATTCTCACTGCCTTCTCTAGCAGAAACCCAGCGAGAACATGAATCCATATGTTGTAGCTCTTGCTCAGGCAGAAAGGGGAAAGTTTATTTATGTTTTGCTACATAAAATTTTATCTGTCCCTTGCATGTGTTTTCTGCCTGGCAAAAGGTCCTAGCATTTTTAACCTCCTT
Organism: Mycteria americana; assembly: GCF_035582795.1. NCBI lineage: Eukaryota > Metazoa > Chordata > Aves > Ciconiiformes > Ciconiidae > Mycteria > Mycteria americana. Next base: position 2,638,298 of record NC_134366.1, on the reverse strand, counting down.
GAAGGAGTTAGGTCCCAAGCCAGGATATAACCACAGGACAAATAACGATTCTTTCTAAGAAGTATCCTTAAAGAGAGGTTAACAAAACACGCTGGGCACCAGAAAGAGTGGATAGTTTTAAAAATAAGTAAAACATACAGCAGGGGTATAAAAAGTTTTAGCTAAGAGATCCATAAAAAATGGGGGGAAAAAATCATAGATACATCTACATGCATGCATGCCTGTGTATGTTCAAGAAATAAGAATATGGCACTGATACAACTTCTCCAGCTGTCAGGAGAGGACAGTGGCAGAACCAGGACTAGAAGCTCAGTCACTTCATTTCCTAGCTAGCGGGCAATGCATTAGAAAATTGCAACTAACAGCTGATTTTTGCACAATCATTGTGAGAATGGGCAAATTTGAAGCACTTGACAGTGAGAAATTCAAGATTTTTTTTTTTTTTGTCTTAGATACTTATCATTTTTGTAAGGTATTGAGCTGAGAATTCTGTCTCAAACAGGTTCAGAGAACTGATGTTTAAAAAAGCATCCCTATATTTTTCCCCACCATTTATAACTATAAAGTCTATACAAACCCACAGATGTCAAAATTCTTTAAGTGAGAACACCTTACAGTTTATGTATGATTTTTTCCTCATTTTTGTTACTCATAACTGCTCTCCTTCTCCCTTTTCTGTGCTTGTACATATGTATACAATGGTTATATTGGTTTGATGTATATTCTTGATGACTTCATTTTTAAGAGCAGTCTTCTACCCTTCCCTGCAATTGCAAGCAACTTTCTAATTGCTCATGAGGAGAAAAAAAAAAGAAAGATTTTCAGACTTTGCTAAACCAAATTTTTAGATGGACAAAGGATTTTTTTAACTGAATACAAACCATGATGTTTTAGTTGCTGGCCGATTCACCACCTTGGAAAGTCCTGGTGGATTTTCCATCTTAGTGTGAGCAGGGATGGGATAGCCATGGTGTGAGCAGGGATGGGGATACCATGTCACCTTCTATATCCCTGTTGGGGACCAATTCTGTGCCTCAGGGACCATTTTAGTTCTCAGCAGGCCATTAGCAATCTTGCATGTCTGGGAAATAGCCTCCTTTCTTTCGGTCTTCACTTGCTGTCCACAGAGTTGGGAATGGCAAAGAGGAACCTGTGATTTTGGCCCTTTTTCCTCCATGGTTTCAGCAAGCGGCAAGTGGATTCATCTTGAGTATTAGAAAACATGAGTGCATTTATCATCATCTTGTATACTTCCCGGTGCAATACAATAGCACCCACAAACAGAACCTCCTGGGTTCACTTAAAACAAGCATCCCACAGCCAGGACACCTGATTGAGCCTACCTGGATTTGTAGGAGCCTGGAAAACCAAGCTGGAAATTTCATGGGAACAAAATCTAATTGAATTTCAAGTAGTATCTCTTCTCTGTTAAGAGAGGGATACTGACAGGACTATTCTGCATCGATGTCAGCATTTATTTCTGTATTTGGTCTCACTCCAAGCAAGAAATAGTTATAGCATTTCACCAAAATCCAATATCCTCTCCAAATTTAAAATGACTAAATAAAACATTTTTTTTTCTTGATCAGAAATAAGGTTGCTGGTGATCTGTGATTTTTTTTTCCCCAAGCAGCTTTTTCCGGCTTTAATTAAGCCAGGAAAATTATACATTTATATATATAGTCATGTAGTAATGCACTCAAAGAGAACTTAGTGGAAGCTGTTGGTGATTGAAAATAGTCAAAAAGTTTTACTACAACTGCTGAAAATGTAGATCATTCAAATCAGCATGATCTGAAAGGAATAGTGATTTCCACTCTTCTTTCTCTTCTAGTCAGGAAAATTGAATAAAAAGATGTTGCAAAATAATTAAATGTCACTTGGCAGGTACAGTCATTGTGAAAGTTCATGTGAGTGTCTTCCTCATTCTAGGCACCTCTCTAACATGTATGTCTATAAAACTAAGCTTTTAGTCTCCTTTTCTAATTAATGATGAGTTATAAGCTCCCGAGGAGGATTCAGACACTCACCTAATTTGCCACCTTTTTCTACTGCACCATCTGGAGGAACCTGACCCTTTCATTATAGCAAGAAACTAGGGATAGTAGTTACCTAATTAAATGCTTGCAGCCTAGTACTATTAATTATTCCATCACTGCTCGCCCACCTAGGTTTCAAAATTTTCAGTAGCAATTTTTTGAAATGTTTATATTTTTTGAAACTTTCTTGGTTTGCTTTTTTATTACTACTATGTTTTAAAGTTTTGTTTTGATTCAGGTAAGTTCACTGTAAGTGGGATGGGGGGACTATAAAGGGAACCCCCCCTATGCTTTATCCTAAGCTAACTTGGAGATGCTGACTTTGCAATCAGCTTTCTATCCCCTCTGTTATTTCTGCTGCATTTAATAATTAATTGACCAAAGTGTGTGCTAAAACGGTTGCAAAGTTATTTTTGTGTAACAAAGTTAGGTTTTAAGAAAATCTCATTGTCTGTCTGGGTGAATCTCCTGGTTCTTCATTTCTTGCTTTGTAGCTCAGGGCACAGCTTTTCTTGTCCAGCAGGCACAGTGGAGCTTCAGTTGTATTGAGCTAACAGAAGTAGCCATGGGTACGTAATCTCTCAACCTGAGAGACTACAGCCTTCTCTTGTGGCTTGCAACTAGTGCCTGCCCAATGGTGCTGCCTCATATGTTTCCTAGAATGAATTTTCCAAATTAAATGTGGTCAGTCTGCTCACAGACATAGGCGTCCAGCTTTGGCCTGAAGCATTCCCTGCAAAAAATGGCCATTGATTTGGCAAGCTCCTTCTCCGACCTCTGAAACAGTTTATCATGGCAAGGCAACGTGCTGTGCTGAGGGTGTTTCTATTTAAAACCTTTCTGAGCTAAAAGGAGTCGAGGGAAACCAAAAGGAGAAGGAGGGGGGGGGAAAGAAGAAAAAAAAAAAAAGGAAGGAGGGCTGGTGAGTAGATGTTGTAGCCTGTTTCCATGACACATGAAGTGTGTGGCATGTGATATAAATACCATGACCGGGTACCACACTGACAATTGCACTTCTGGAGCAGTGGAAATAGTAGCTCAAATCAACATTGTAAGTGGAGATTAGGGGACTGTGACAATTTCCCTTGGCTAACTCCTTACCCTGAGCTTTTCAGCAGACCTGCTGGGTTTTAAATATACGTTATGGTTCCCATGACCTGCAGATAACCCAAAAGGAGGCGTCAGCATGTCAGGGCATGCACAGATAGGGGAGCATTTGATTTTCTAAGCAACTACACCAAAGAGCTCCGTGGGGCAGCTCAGGGAACCACTCTGCCATCCTAACTCCTTGTGCTCCCTAAAACACAGGGAGGGCACCGAAAAGTGAATCAAGGCTTACGGGGTCTTCTTGGAGACCAAGTCGGGTTATATCAATACCATGAAAAATATATGAATTACCCATGACAGAAGAGAGGTGCATATTGCTTATGGTTTCGCTTGCCATGTAACAGATGAGAAAGCCCTCAAACTGTCCCAAATGAGCAGTTTAAACTTTGCTGCTATTGCTTGAGAGTTGTGAGCTGAGGACTTGTTCTGCAGACAGGCTGAAAACTGCTTCTGTTTTACCCACATGTTGAGAAGCTGATGGTCCTTCAGGATTCAAGTATCTGCACATGCTGCTGGTATTTCACTCTTTTGTGGACCACAGTCCACAGCAACTGAAATGCTGTGCCCCTGCTATCCCCAGGAGGCATTTCATTTCAGATTAGACCTTTGATTTAAAGTCCAAAAGCGGGTAAAAGCTTGTGTGTTCCAACCTTTTCTGCTGAGTGGGGATGGTGACAGAGCTACAGATGTGGAAAGTGGGTCTATTGTTTATGACGTGTGAAATTTTATGTTTCTACTGGGGATGTGGTTTCCATTTTCTAAATGGAACCTACAACCTAAAATAAGTCAGAATTGGATTTCCTAATTTTTCCATAGCAATCAAGACCTCTTCAGCTGAACTGGACAGCCTGGGTGTTGAATTAAACCCTTTATGTTGAATTAAAAGAAATGGGAGCACTTTTGAGGAACTGGTTTCATCTGACCAGTTTTAATTTACTTTAGGATGAGACGAATTATGCTGTAGACTCAGTTGACTATAGCAGGTATATCTGCACTGACTATAGGAAGGAATATGGGTGACTAGTCCAGGTGCAGACATCTACAATGAATCCTACTCTTTGTCTTGATATATAAAGGATTTAGACACATGGTGTGAGACATTCTTCACTGATAATTTAAGAAATGGGTCTCAGATCCCTATTCAGGCATGTGTATGTGTCTGTCTGTTCTCTGGTTGTCTAGGCTCATGTTATAATTAATGGGTTCCCTTTCAGGCAGGGTAGGTGTGCTGGTTTTGGCTGGGATAGAGTTAATTTTTTTTATAGTGGCTGGTATGGGGCTATGTTTTGGATTTGTGCTGAAACCAGTGTTGATAACACACTGATGTTTTAGTTGTTGCTGCACTGGTCAAGGACTTTTCAACTTCCCATGCTCTGCCAGGTGCAGAAGAAGTGGGGAGGGGACACAGCCAGGAGAGTTGATCCAAACTGACCAAAGGGCTATTCCATACCACATGATGTCAGGCTCAGTATATAAAGCTGGGGGAGAAGAATGAATGAGGGGACATTTGGAGTGATGGCGTTTGTCTTCCCAAGCAACCATTACGCATGATGGAGCCCTGCTGTCCTGGAGATGGCTGAGCACCTGCCTGCCCATGGGAAGGAGTGAATGAATTCCTTGTCTTGCTTTGCTTGCGTGCGCGGCTTTTGCTTTCCCTATTAAACTGTCTTTATCTCAACCCACGAGTTTTCTCACTTTTACTCTTCTGATTCTCTCCCTCATCCCACCGGGGGGGAGTAAGCGAGCGGCTGGGTGGGGCTTAGTTGCCGGCTGGGGTTAAACCACGACAGTAGGGTATCCCACCTGGTCACCAGCTGCTCCTTCAGAAGGGGCATGCAACTTCTGTAGCTGTCATGTCACATCCTGTTGTGTAACTGTATAAATGTCTCAGAAAACACAAGAGAAGAACTCACTCATCCAATTGTAGATATCAGCTCTAGGGTGAGAAGAATCCTCTGATCAGACTGAGTAGTGTCAGGATTCAGTTGCACAAAACCAGGTACCAGGTGCCATTGGAGGTACTGTAGGGATGTCCCAGACATCCACACAGGACTGGCACGCTTGATGTGGGAGTTGGGGAGACCTATACTTTGCCATCTCAAATGGCACTAGCTGTGTTCATGTGCTGGACTGCTACCTAGAAGCTCTGAGTCTAGACATCCAATGCAGAAGTAGAAACCTCCTACACCTGGACATCTAAATTAAGCTGTCTTAATCTGTAGTATGAATCCAGATACATAGCATTAGGCAAGAGGAGTTGCATGACAATTCATGCCCAGACAACAAAACAAAAGTGGGATTCAGGTGTCCATAAAAATAGCAACTTTTGAGTTGTCCCAGTGTCTTGAAGACATCTGCAAAGAAATGACAGATAGAACATGAGGCCTAGCAAGCAATGCAGCTCTGGAAGGCCAGGTAAAACATAGCTGAGATACCTAGGCTGTCTCAAAAGCTAATGGCTAACCACCAAAGTCAACTCACAGGCACCTAAAATTTGTTAGAACTGGTATTTCTTTCTGTCTTGGCTTTTTTCTGATGAGCATCATGAAGTCAAAGGCATTAAAATTCAGTGAGTTTCCTTAGGAACAGCATAGAGCATGGAGGGAGCTTATAGGTAAAAAGATTCATGAAAACTAATCTTTTCAAGGCGCAGCTGGACCTAACTCCCATTGACTGCAGCAAAAAAGGAAGGGCTGTGTATATCTCAAGACTAACACCTAAAAGGAAGGAATTTTGCTTGCACCTCCCAAGTGTCTTGCCTGGAGCTGGGATTGGCCACGCTCAAGCAATGTGCTTAATGCTTTGGCATAAAATCTCTTCCACCTGCATTTGCTTTAAACTCTGCTTCATTCTGCCTTATTACCAGCTTAATAAAAATAATATTAATGTCTTCATTTCATTCTGCAAGGTTTGGGATTATTAGACTGGCAGTCAACCAAGGTCTTTGCTGTAAATTACAATGTGAAGGTTATGTGCAAATGGTATCTTGCTCCTTGGGTTACAAGTAAAAAGAGTTTTCATAAGCATATAAGGGAAATAACTGTGCTTTTCAAATAAAAGAGGTTAACTAAAGTGCTACCTTTTGGTGAACCAGAACTGCCCAGAAGAACAAAGCTTTTTTGATTATTTTGTTTTGTTTTTTCCTCTGGTTAGGAGTTGTAAAATATTCTGCTATCACAACATACATGCCGGTGTGAGTCCAGTGCTTGTGGTGACTCTTGTGGGTTTCTTTGGTACAGGCTCCCATATTTAGTGTTTTATTTCCTGAACTCCCAGCTACAGGAGTCATGTGATTGTGTGAGACTCTCACATTGTTGTTTTTTTTTCAAAGATTGTATTTCTTCCTTACAGGAGTAAAGAAACACTTGAAAATGTGATTTCCTAAAGGCTTTAAAATCAAAGGTCAAATAAAAGGGACACTATTGTTACTAGTGATTTTATGATTTTTCTATTGATCTTTAGTTTTTTGAGCATCTGACCCATTATTGAAAGCAGGGGACTGCAAAACAAGGTCAAAGTTGTGCCCAGACCCTGCACCAACCAGACCATCTTCCTGAGTTCAGCCAAGCAAATGCTTTTGGATTATGTCCCCATTTCTCAAAAAAACTTCATTATCAAACAATTCTGCATATTTTGGCCATCAATGTTCTGTCTGGTGAGGTTTCTGACCTCTAAATTTCACGCTTTCATTTCCAGTACTAATGACGCTGACTTGAACAACTGGATTTTTAGTCTAATAATAACTGGGTTAGCGACACTCAAATTATCAAGAAAAATTGTTCCATTTCCATTGACTCTTGCACTCAATTTAAGAACATGGGGCTCAGCCCTTGGTGCTATGATCAATGAACTCTCTCTGTACATACTGTGAGTGCATTACAGGTCTATGTGTTGACATATCAAGCAGTTGAGCTATATATTCTGCTTTAAAAGCATCAGTTCAAGCTGCAGTATTGTTTGCTTTTAGCTTTGGAAGTTACTGGGTGTGTCAAAAAGATTGCTTTGCGTTAGCATCTTGTCATTTTAGATCACTTGCTGAAAAGTATTGAGCCTTGATTGTTCAGAAAGGCTCGAGTTCTGCCCTTGTTTTATTTAAATTACTGAGGACTTGTGTTACTGATTTCAATGAGGACAAAACTGGGGCACTGAAAACTAAATCTATTAATCTCCCCGCGTTCACCTCCTCAAGAAAGTTATAGTAGCAGGCTAAAGAGGCTATAAAAGCTTTTGAAAGAACCTCAAGCATAAATCCATTGAAGTGTCAAAGCTGCAATTCATGGAATGAGAAACAGAGCAGCCCCCTTCATTTGCAGAAGGTGGCTGTCTTAAGAAGCCCTCTGAAGTGGTTGGTTTCCTCTCTGGAGTTGATCAGTGCCTTTTCTAACTTCTGTTTGCAATGAACATAATGTGCGTTCCTCAGCTGCCACTCTCTCATTACCAATTTGGGGTTAAGGAAAATTAAAAAAAAAAGCAAAAGCAAGAGAAAAAAAAAAATCCTTTGATTCAATTTCCTTTTGTTAAGACTTCCTTAAATACTATCATTAGTTGTTGTTTATTTTACTAGGATTGGAAGGGGCAATTGTGGTCACACATCCAACTGCTGGCATAACTTAGACCAGAGAATCCCCTCCTGCAATTACTGGATCCTGCTCAAATGCCTGCAATCCAGGCTGCAGCAAATCTTTTCTAGTTTCTGACTCTGTTGATCCTCCTGGAAAGCTGTGATCTTAGCTGATTACATGTGCTGGCCTCAATTGTGCTATCACTTAGGATCACTGGGAATACATCTGTAAACAAACTGGTTTGCAAGTTTTGCAGTGCTTTCTACTCAGGATTGAGTTCTATCTCCTGAAATCCCTCGAGCCCTCACCTGAGTAAGCCCTTTATTTACAGCACAAGAGCTGGGACTGAGAGAATATGTACAACTGAGACTGCCCTAGAAATATCCACAGAGCAAGGACTAGATGGACACGCTTGAACTGCCCTAACTTAAACTGCCCTAACTTAACATTAAACAATGTGAAGTTACCTTGACTGTGCAAAGTAATGGCATTTCCCACATCAGCTGTCTGGCATCAAGGATGACTACTCCATTTTCTTGCTGAACAGTTTCTTGTGAGATTTAAATGCACCGAAGTCTTACTCCACAGATAATAATATGCCCAAAGTAGCAGGTTACCTAGATGCAGTTAGGAGAGGGATTTCCCAACTGTGGCCAATTGAAAACAAATTGAAAATTATGTTTAATTTTTGTTTAGTATCTACTGTTCACGGAAAGTTTCGTACAGATAACAAAAATAACAAAAAATATACAAAAATAACAAAAGCTACAGTTCTAAAATTCTGTACTTAATCTAACTAGCTAACAGCCATTCATTATATATCCCTTAATCCACTGGCAGTTTATTAAAATTTTCTGTAAAATGGCATACAGAAATAAATCCTTCAGTCTGATTGTGCAAATTAATGCCTATACTTACCTGGATTGTTCTTGGTCTCTTTGTATACATCTGAAAGAAATACATGCACAAGCAAATTAGCACATCTAAATGAGCACATTTTTGCAATTATATATACTGTAGAATAATAATAATAATAGACATTTAACCCCCATTGTCCTTGACCCCAATTCCACCCACGATTTTCTCCGTTTATGTTAATTTGGGTTGGAGAGTTTACAAAACGTCAGTGAGTTCGGTGTGATACTAGGAAAGATGCTTCTCCTGGTGTTGAAAGCAGGGGCCTTGAGTCTAAGGATAAAAGAGCAGGTAAAACAGCTTGTCAAGTTCAGTATACTGGGGCTAACTACAGCCTCTGGAGCACTCTCACGAAGCGGGATAGTTAGAAGCAAAGGGAGGGATTTAGCTATTGTCACAGACCTAAATGCAAGTTTCTAACAGAGGAGTTTGTGCATGAACTTGATGTCTGAGTTCCCACTTTAGACTGAAGGGATTTAGGCTAGGATTCAGCTGCTGTGTTAGGCACCGTTGGGTACATCTTGGCTGGTGAAGTATGTCAGGTCGTAGACTCATCTGTGCTGGAGACCACCTTGAGGGTGTGGTCTAGTCCAAAATTCTGCTCAGAGCAGGGTCAACTGAACTCAGAGCCAGTTGTTCAGGACTTTGTCCAGTCAGGTCTTCAAAATCTCTGAGGATGGAGATTTCAACACCCCTATAGGCAACTTATTTCAGTGCTTAATTATCCTTATACTGTGGTTGGCTTTTCTCCCCCCTTATACTGAGCCATAATCTTCCCTGTTTCAATTTATAACCGCGTCTCCAATTCTTCTGCTGTGTGCCTCAGTAAGGAGCCTCGTGTCATCTCCTCACCAATCTCCCCTTAGGAATAGGAATGCAAGAAGGCTTGTAACTATGTGAATGTGCTGAACATTTTCTTGATCCAGAGTTATCCTCTTTCCCATTTCACCTCCATGGGTGAGGAGTCCCTTCTACCCACTGGTCCATACAAAGGCATGCGTGGAAAGATTCAGGCTCAGCCTGTGGTCTGATGGACACCTCAGGGAGGGTTTAGGAGGACATTTGTGTTGGCAGATTCAGGACACTGACTGAACAGTCACCCTGGGCTGACTATCCTCCAGATTACACGTGATGGCACTCCTGAGATCTGTTTTCTGTACTTATACATAAACAGTCTGGCACAGCAGCATGGGTGATCTTCAGACTTCTTGGAGGGCCTTGGTGAGTCTGTGTGGTGGATCAAGGAATGTGACCTTAAGAAGTCCCTTGGGAGTGCTGCACAGGCAGTCCTATATATTGTAGATGCAGCCTCCGAGCCCAAGATATATCTGGGCTGACAGCCAGCACACAGGTCAAGAGGCTTGGTGTGCTTAAAGCCACTCAGACGCTTACATTTCAGCTAGGAGTGAAGACATAGTCAATCTGCCATTTTAGCTGAAACATTTTCTTGTCTTTACCTCATAAATCTAACCAGCAGACCTTGGCTCTCTGGAGCTCTGAATATTTGCAGTAGTGAACACTGAAAGCATTTAACACTTTTGTCTAAGGGCTTACAGCACCAAATAGCTGTCTGAAGCAACGGTCAACCACGGCGATGGGGAGAGATCGGGCTATGGAAATGATTGTGTTTAATGTATTTGTTTAATGCTACAGGTTTTCTTTGTATCACACGGAGGGAAGATGCCAAGGAATAGCATCGGTTCATTGAGATACCAGTTTTTCCAGCTGAAAGCTAGTCAACCTGAAGAACTGATGCCATGCCTGAAGGCAGGTCTGTCAACACACACAGCAGATGTTTGGGCTTCACAGGGGATGGTGGTGGGAGTGAGCAGGGGAAAAGGGCCTTGAGATGCGATCACAGGAGGAAGCAAAGAATAAATAAACGTCTGGGCATGCACTACAGCAGCCAGCACCAGTGGTCAAGGCACAGGAGAAACAGCTGTGGGAGATCAGCAAGAAGGCAATGGCCTCACAACCACAAAGGAAGGATGGTGTTAGAGCCAGATGGGGAAGAGTTTGTGGTTTATCACTTTGGGGTCTTGTGACGACAGGGATCTAAATAGTAAATTTTATTATTTTCTTCAGTTAATAAGAGTGCAAAAATAGCCATGATACAGAGCCAAATCAACGTCTAGGGTGACAAGGCATCTCCAAGCATCAGCTGAACAGCGTCAATTTACCACAGCTGGGAACCTGGACAGCTGACCCTTACTGCAGCTGAGTTACGTCGCCAGGAAAACTGCCCTATTCTCTCTAACGAAGTTATGCATATTTCCTCAGATGATCATCTACCCTCTTGATTGTAAGGGACTTGTAAAGATTTAGCCCCAATGAGAAGCTGGGTTTGCTCTGGCCATATACAGCAGAAGTGACTCTGACTCTTTTGGTTTACCTATCTTGATTTACACTGGCTGTGCGTCCTGCCCATCCTTTCACAGGTTATGGAGACTTCTGCCCTTTGAGGCATTCAGCGATATTCCATCTTCTGTGGAAGGGCATATAAGACAGCAGCCAATCCATCCGAGTTAGAAGAGGTCTCAGCAGCAGAAAACAGCCACTGTATCCCCTACAAAGAACACCTCAGCCCAAAGCAAAGGGCGAGGCAGCAGCATATTTGGGATGTTCCTTGCTAAGAGCACCCATGATCAGCAATCTAAGAGGCCCACAACTACACCAAGGACAGCAATGGTTGCTTTTCCCCTCCCAGGACCCTGAAAAGCTTATCTCTATTGCATGCTCATTGTATGTCTTTAAATCACATAAAGCCCACAACCTTGCAATTATTTAATGTGATAACAGAAGGTGTCTAAAGATCTTGGCAGATGTGAGCTTTGGTACGTAGCACTGTTCCCTAACTGCAATTCCGACACCACGTTAGCTCCCTAGCCCTATTTTCTGGATGCCAATGAGCACTTCTGAAATAGGTTGTGTTTTTCTTTCTCCCTGAGAATGTCTCCAATGTAAGATGCATTTGTTTCTTGAGGGTAAAAGCTGGGGGAAAAAAAAAACTTCTTCAGGAACCCATACTTTGCTCCTGCCCTCATGCTTCAAAATCCTAGGACTATAAAGAGCAGAAAGGCACAAGTGTGGGTTGGTTTGTTTTTTTTTTCCTTTGCTTTTGTTTTTATTTACTTTGTTAGGAATGATACTCCAGTTGCTAAGGCTTAAGCGCACAGTCATGTTCCCCTGCAGCCCCATGGCATCACTCACACCTCATGCAGAGCAGGGAGGGGCATTGACTCACTGTAGGTATCAGCAAGGTCATCAGCTGCTATGGCGAGGGAAGCACAGAGGCCTGAAGTCAGTTCTTGGCAGGTGGAGCAAGGTGGGTCTGAGCTGTAGCCATCAACGTCTGCAATCGCAGACACTTTTTCCTGTTAGCGTAGCTTTCTTTAAAGAAAAGCAAAAGTAATAACATCCCATTTATCTCTGGCTAAGCTTTGGATTGTTTTATATATAAATATACACATACATACACATTTTATCTTATGATTATTACATTTCTAATTACAGCATACAAATATTTCTTGGATTTTTTTGGTAACACCTGCAAAACAACAGGCTTGTAAAAATGGGTAGGTCTGTTTTTCATGTTGTGTGCATGTGTGTTTTGTTTTCCAAACCAAGCTGAAAGCCTTGTTGCCTGGGCCTTGCCCTTGCCCTAATGGAGAGCTTCTGAGAAAAGGCAGGAAGATAGGAGCCCTTGTGAAGGGAAGCAGCACCACTGATATACCTCAAACTACACAGCCCTGCAGTGGAAAACATTGCTGTGCAAACTGTCATCACCAGAGGCTGATAATGAAGATGCAGACTGGAGTTTGTAGAGTGTGGAAGGCAGCGAGCTGAGAGGAGGGGCAGCGAGGCACCGAATGCCGTACCAGGGACTGGCTGGGTCATTAACTCTTGCTGGACTCACTGCCTGTCTAGCCAGACCTCATCTCCCCACACCTCTCACCTCCTCTCCCCTTCTACCTCCCAGCCCACCTCCTGAAGTAGGGCCCTTATCCCATGATGCTTACTACACCCACCAAAGCAGGACTTCAATGCTATGATCTCTATCTTCTCTACCAGTCTACCATAAATCCCTCTCTAACCAGAGCTCTCTTCCCCTCCATGAGTTTCTTCTAGATGCATGGTCCAAACCGGGACCTTAACCCCATCTACCATTCTCCATGCCTGAACTGTTAGAAATCCAGACACCTGTACTGTAGGACTCCTCTCCTGCCTAGATGTCTATATGCTCCCAGTCCCTAGCCCACAGTGAAGGGATGAAATAAGAAGCATCATAAGAGAAATCCATGTATCCACCCGGGGTAGTCCATTCAATCGGCACATGGGAACCTGAGGACACTCTGATGGGCATGATGTTATCTGGCAGAAGGAATTTGCTTTGGTGAATCAGTGTGTGAAGGATTTGATGGAAAGCACTGGCACCCACTCAAGTTTCAACCAGCTACATTTGATATAGATGAGGACAGTACCAAAACAAAAAAAATCCCATGTGTTTTATACCTTGGAATACCTAAAAAGGACAGAAAACACTGATTAAACCAAGTCTACCTTGGACTTCATCCACTTGGGAGATGAAAAACCGAAATATTACTATGTGACTTGTCAGCAGCAGTTGTGAAAGGGTCCAAGTCCTGAACTGAGTTATGTCAATCGGGAGCAATGCATATCACCGCTGGCAGCAGGGGTGTGACTTTGAACTGATTCTGGAGTAAATGAACTTAAGAACCCGGCTTGAAGGCACTGGCCACATCTGCACTTCCTGTTGCTTCATTAAGAAGACTGTGTTACAGCACAGTTTGTAAGAAGCTTATATTGCCTAATAAAGACACTTGAGGTGAGTTATGGGGAGAAAAAAAAAACAAAACTAGCAAAAGAGGAGTTTTGGGGTTCCTCAGGGGAGAAGGGAGAACATGGTCTTACCAGAGAGTTCCTGGGATATACTTCTATTCTGGTTCTCCTTTCTGCAAGGGGTCCGGTAGTAACAGAAAATGTACAAAGTGTCATATGATGATTAAACGTATGGAACAGTTTTTACAAATATGAAGAACACACTAAGAAATCAGCAAGGAAGAGAAAGGCTTGATGATGGATATGATCGAAGGATATAAAATCATAAGTTGAAAGGAGAAAGTGAGCAAGTAATGACAGTTTCTTCCAAGAGAAGAACTATAATGTAATGAAATGAATGAGTGTTTCAAAACAAAGACATGGAAACAGTGCTCCACACAGCATGCCCTTAAGCCATTGAACTTCCTAGGATGGGATATTGTGGCTGACAAAATTTTACATCAGTTCAAAAAAAAAACCCCAAAACCACTGATTCATGGATTGAAGATAACTTTCCTTTTTACCGAATGTCGTTATGTTAGTGTCTAGGGGCTTCATATGAGGTTAGGAGCCTGCACACTATGCTTTGTGTACATGCAGATAGGCAAAGGCAGTTCATGCCCTGTAGCGTGTGGGAAAAAGGATCTGAGGCATGGAAGAAATGTCAGATTGCCTTTGAAGGGGAGACCCTGTTCCACATTCATACCCGTATCCTCCCGATGTCCAGACTCAAGCCCATCACAGACCTTCAGTAAGCTCTAGGGCTCGCTGAAGGAGGCAGATGCCGCCTGCTACCAACTCCACGCCAGCAGCAATATTGTAGCATTGACACTACACACATAAACTGGATTTGGGTCCTTCCTAGAATGACCTATTGCAAAATCAGCAAACAAGGCAAAGCTATAGGCAGGTTGTTTTAATTCAAGTTGCCTTTGAAACAGTGATCAATCACCAGTCATCCTAATGCCAGCTGTGTAGATGAACTGCTGGTGGAGGACCAGAACAACGCTTTTGCCTGCTCAAGCCCATATTTCACCAAACATTATTGATTTATTTGGACAGGCAAATAAGACTCTGGTTTATCAGAAGTTTATAGACACCTAGTCATCAATGATTTCCCAGGGAATTAGCTGCCTACGTATTTTACAATCAGGATGGTAGGTGACCCAGAGAAATTATTCAGGAAATAAGTTTCGGAACTAAGAAAGGATGGCGGATTTCCTGATTCATCACTGATGCATTCCACCAAAGACCCAGCTGTTAGCCCATGAAACAGGAAATACTTAATCATGTGAAGAACAAACAGTTTCACAAAAATTAAGATACTGTATCATGTTTATAAAACCATCCATGTTCTGAAGTGTTTGAAAGATCAGGGATGTATGTTGCTAAAAGTGGTGTTCTCATACACTGGCAGCAGGCATTCTGTTCCTGGCATGACAACAGGAGGAATTCAGAAGACAAATACACTCTCACCATGCTGCTTCTTGACCATTGGAAGTATGGAGTTATTTATTGGATGTTATGAAGATCACCCCACTCATACAAATGGGCACTAAATCAGATTGCATTTCCCTCCTTCCTCCCTCTGAGTCGTTACTGGTTTTTAGTGAAACCCCATTACTCTTGGCTCATTGGTCTAGCACCCCAAAAAAATTTGGAGAATTTCACTCTTTCTCATAGCAGCACCCACTGTAATTGTTACAAGAGAAAACAAAGCAACTGGAAGTTGTTAGTCCATATGAAATACTGAAGGGTTAGTCTCTTAGTCATCTGAGGTTCTCTGAATTGCATGAGCAAATTAATTTGCTTCCTTATGATTGACATGCATTACTGGCAACATAAACCAGCAGTTGGCTGTCAACTGGAGCTTGAAATCAGTTGGAAATTATGATAGCTGCTGTTATAAACTGGAAGGCCTGAGAGAGGAAATTCTGGTTTTGTTAACACGGCAATAGCAGCACAATCAATCCAAAAAGGGATTAGGGGCATGTCAAATCACTGGGGAGGGCTATGGTTTTTTGAGAGATGGTGAAGAAGGAAAAGGAAAAGAGTTAAGAGAATGCTGGGATACCCCATGAAAACAAACAGTCAAAAAAATGAAATCCTCCCTCCAGCAGCAACAACCTCAAAGCTTTATATGTTCAGACTATATAGGTGGCAAGTTGGTAATTGAAGCCCATGCCAAGACCAGAGAACTTCCAGCCAAAACAGATGTGGGTTTATAGAGGCAAAGCAAGCCTTTAAAATGGGTCTAGGGAATTCCAAATTCAATAGTATGTCGATATAAACCCGAAGACATGAAAATGGGATCTGAGCTTTTAAAATGAAAGAACTAATGAAGTGGCATTTTTATGCGTCACAGCCCACATTTTGCTTTACCAAAACACAGTGGTCCTCTCAAAGCGTTAACCCTGATTTTTCACCCTTGGATCACAGGGATGTGGCCTGAGAAATCACCGTGCAGAACAATTCGGCACTCTGACATCAGCAGCATTGTTACTATCCCCTCAAGGTATTCTTTTATGCTATAGTTGGACCACACAGCTCGCACTTGCTCGTGAAAGCTGGGAATAATATGTCAGGACCAGATTTGCAGACTTTGTTATGTGCATGAAGTCAATGGAGATAGGCCAGGCACACAGACAGCAAGAAGGAACATACGCACATCCAGACACCCACATTGCACGTCTACACACTCACACATCACACACACAGCTGTACACTCTCACAGTGGAAAGGTTTGTCCAGTATAGTGGAGCTATTGGTTTGCTTAAATGTTTTCATCGCTGTCTGCATGCATTACCAAGAAAATGATGGTCTTACTTTACAGCATTTTCCACATCATAAAAATGTAATCCCTGCCACAAAGAGCCTACAGTCTGAGTGTAAAAACAAGGGGAATGTGGAGAGGACTCAGCATTCATTGAGATGGGGAGAGATAGAAACCTTGTCTATCTTCACTGCCTAATGTTGAGTCTTAAATGCTATTTCAATATGTCAGTGAATTATAGATTCATATAACAGCCCAAGGTTGGAAGGGACCTTGAGAGGTCATCTGGTCCAACCTTTTGTGGGAAAGAGAGCCTACATGAGACTGTCTAGCAACTTATCCAATCACATCTTGAAATCTTCCAGTGTTGGGGACTCCACACCGTCCCTGGGAAGGTTGTTCCAGTGAATGATTGTTCTCACTGTAAAAAATTTCTCTCTGAAAGTAAAAAAATACTTTCTGAATGTCCACCACACCCATTCAGCTCTCTCTCAATAGCAATACCAGTGCTCAGACTATATGAAAAACACCGTAAGAATCTCTCATCTAAGGTCATAGTTGTGGATTTGCTTGAGTTTCAGTAGAACTCAGTTTATTTGCTCATCACCTCCCTCCATTTCCTTCCCCCTTCCTGCCCAACACTTGACTGTCCAGCCACACATGATGAGATACTCAATTTGCTGGCAAAAAGGGTCTGTGTTTACACTTCTGTGAAGCAACAGCCTCTACAGCAGCTTTCAGCATGGCCCATCCCATGTCTCACCTATCAACCATCCAAATGCCTCCCTTCCCAGCCTGTCTGGGAATAGCTGGCTCCCCTAGGACACCAAGTAATATTGACAGCACAGTCCAGACATGCTTGGGCCTTCATTATGGAAAGAGGACAAATCTTGAAGTTGCCTCAGGACCACTCTTATTAGGTAGTGTAGACAGAGTTAGGGAGTAAATGGTAGGACCAAGAGATGATCTGTCTCATCATTTAAATTCCAAGCTATAACCTACAGTCTAAGTCAAAAGATTATGTTGCCATGAAATAAGCAGAGTTACTCTAGTTCTAATAGTATTTAGCAACTTCAATCCATAAACAATGTGTTCCAAAGGAGGTGACTAACCACTCTTCCTCTTTTAGTGGTGGTAGATGGATGTGCCTAAAGGTGGTCAACCTAAGATTATCCAAAAGGTTTCAGACAGAGCTGGAAAAAGGCTACAACTCTCCTGAAACCCCAAGATGTGCCTTGCTTATTAGACTATGCTACTGTTCATGATAAATACCACTGGCTGCATACTGGCAATGAATGGGTAAATGTGATATGCATAATGGCTTTGTGTTGGTTGCAGAATTTTGCTCCACTGAGAGTAGAGAGCAGAATAGATGTGGGAGGGGAGACCATAGCCCACTGGAAACCACGAGCAATCTCAACAGATTTCCACAATGATTCTGTAAACACCTTCTTCAAAGTCATCTGGCTACAAGTGAAGTCACTGGAGCAAGCCTGAGGCATCACACACAACTAAATGAGAGTTTGAGAGAAATGAGAGTTGCATCACACTGCAACTAAATGAGAGAGGCAACTAAATGAGAACTGAAGAAAATACTATATTTTATTTTCTCATTCTTCCCTTGCAAGAAGGAAACATTAAAAAATACTATTAAGAAAAACTTTTTAAATGCATTTTCCCTCACAGATTATAAAATATAGTCTCATTACGCCAAGAGCTGGGGTGTCTTGTGTAAAGATCTGCCAAAAAGAAGCCCCAGTTCCATTTCACCATTTACACAAAGGAGTCTTCATCAAACCCTGAGTTATCCAAGTAAATTTTTAGGGGGCCAAGAATGCCTCTGAAGTCATTGATTTATCTTTTAACAAGCTGTCTGAAGACTACTCTTGGGCTTAAATGTAGCCCAAGACAGGCTGGGATGATAACTACCTTGTCAATCCCAAGATGAAGAAATCACACTAGGAAACCTCCAGAGCTAAAACTGGTAGCTGTTACAGCAGCTGTTAAAAAACCCTGGTTCTGTTAATGAACGCAGGAACAGCTGTCCTGGGTCAGAGGAAGGGTCAGTCTAGCCCAGCATCCTATCTATCAAGAGGGCAATGATCTTTTTTCCTTTTTCTCAGCTTCTGGGGAAAGAGAACCCGTAATCTCAGTAGGTCAGCGGAGATGGAGACCAACACACGTGAAGGCTGTGGTTAGTCCATTGCAAATGATTGAGTTAGAAGATTCTGGGAAGTTTCTGAGGGGCTGCCACAAGGGATATATTCCCAGAACAGTGCAGATGCAATGTAAAACAGATTAATGTAAATCCTCTTCCTAGGTAGCTCGCACTTCCCAGAGGATGAGGAGTGCTTTCAGCTTCACAGAGAACACAACCCACCCCATCCCACCCTCAAACTGGTTAAACTGATCAATCATCTGGTGCTGTCCTCTGCAACCTCTCAAAGCAGGGTACAAGTAGCATCTTACTCATTTTGTTGATCTTTCTGCACAAGATGGGATTTTATCAGTTTTCTTAGTCTTTTGGAATGTGTATATTCTTTATCTAACAGCTGTAAAGACTTTCTCATTGGAAAATGTGTATATAAAGCAAATATCAGCTTTCTTCTTTACATTTTAAATCCTGTTGACTTGGCAGGATTTAAGTGACAGGCACTTAAGTGATGATCCACAGAGCTAATCACAGATGATCCACAGAGCTAATAAAGTTTACGATTGTCCAATGAATACTCTACTTTGCCAAGTTACCTGAAAATATGTTCACAAATCTGTGATAGACTCTGTCACGATTTTGATAGACTATCTCCTGTGGCTCTCGTGTTAAGATCTGTAAAAAGGGTCTAAACATGCTTGCTGTGTCTGTCTGGTCTGTCCCAGCTAATACAGCTAATACAGTAAGGCAGGTGCCATGTCATTTCTTCGTGCATCACAGAGCATCACAAGACCTTTGCATTGATAACCCAGCGAAAGGCCCCCTCTTGCCTCCTCTGAGCCTATGTGAGGGGCGAGCATGGCTTCAGTGGAGAAGGAAACAAATTAAAGCCTTTCAGCTTAAATTTGCTCTTTGATCTTGCAACCATTCTGGAGTTTCTGCAGCCTCCAGCATAAACCAAAGTTGCTGCAGGGCTCTTCTGCGGTGTGGTGGTTGGATGCAAAACCCACCGAGCGGTTATTCCACTTCGGCAGGGACAGCAAGAGGGCAGCAGCATTGAGGGACGTTCAGATTCTCTGTGGTGAAGCTGAGCAGGGTGCAGGCTGGAAGGGGATGATGGGACAAACACCGGTCCTGCATCACCCTGCGCAAGGCACGTTCAGCCATTCCTGTGCATTTTGAACCAAACACCAAGAGAAAAAAAAATAAAAATCTCTACCAGCCTCATAGCATGCACTCCGTTTCCACACTCACAGCATTGCTTTCCCCATCCCCTCCCGTCCCTTTTCCCACCCCCTGCTCTCACTTATAAATAGCCATGGGCACGGCTGTGCTCCTTTTGGACTCCCAGCCCACGTACTGAAGTCAACACAGTGATTATGGGGGTCAGGTCTTTGCATAAACATCGCCTCCTCTTTGCAGGGCTGTTTCAGAAGCCTTTGCCCTGTCCCACCATGAACCGCAGCAGGAAATTCTCCTGAGCTATCTGAGGGCTAATTAAAGGAGCAGCCCAGAGACCCCGTAACCTCCTGAGAGTCCCGCAGAACTGCTCTGGCCTCTGTCAATGCACATGACAAGGTTACTGCTGCAGAAGGCGGTTGGGGCTTCTTCAGTCAGATACCACTGTTTTATAGACCCTGGCCAAGATTCGTTAGCTGTAATAAATGTGCTTTCCCCGTGACAGGCTAAAGCTCTCTCACTTAGGGGTCTGTGCGCTTCCTGGCAGCTCTTTTGTTAGGACTAATGATCACTCTCTGCTGTCACTTACATGCCCTGGGCAAAGCTGCTCTGGGGTTTGTGCAGTTTTAATTAAAAAGAAGTGGTCATGTTTCTTTGGTTTATGTTAGGTGCCCTTTGCGTTGCTCTTCTCATTAAAGTAAGGGGCTCTGCACTGAAGAAATGTGGGGTTTTTTTCTTTTTTTTTTTTTTTTTTTTTTAATGATGACGTAGCTGGAAGTCAGTGTCACTGACAAGAAGACTTTAGCCATTTTAAGGTTTTAAATATCAGGAAACTGTAAAGTAAATGCATTTAAGGTGATAATAACATGCCTTCCATCTCCCTGTGCTTTCAGGACATGTTCATGGCTGACATGTGAATGAGAGGGGAGAACTATGGGGCTAGAGAGCTGCTCTCATGTCACCTGGTCATTAGTTGATGTACCATGTTGGATGCTGTGAATGTTGAGTGGCTACCATCCACCAGGATCTTTCTTCTTATTTCTCTGTTAGATCTGCTCCTCGATGCACTAAAATCACCTCAGCAGTCTTTACTCTAGATCATGAGGTCTAAGAACTTTTTCTTTAATAAAACAAAAATTAATTTCCCACTGTCATATAAAGTCAAAAACTGAACGCTTGTTGAACTCGTGAAAAATTGCCACTAAATCATAAACATTAGAAGCGTACGCAAAGATGCACCACAGAGCAGTGCATTGCCCAGTAAGAGCCTGAGATCATTCAGTCCATTCAGCCCATGCCTCTGCAGGGAGAGGAAGGCAGGGAGGGGGAAGTCATGTAATATTCAGGAGTTCCATACAGCAATAAATTGTGATAATTACCCTTCTAATAAACAGAAAAGAGGTAGTCTTAGGAATTGCAAAGGACTAAGGAGGAAGAGGAGGAAATTAGGGAGAAAAGCGTCTAAGCTCACCAAATTACCATGCAATTGCCATCATAAACTCCAGAATGTTGCTCCATCTACTCATAAAACCATCTTGCAACAAACAAACCTGCTTTGCTGCACTACAAACAGTTTTGTCCTTTGCAATAGTTTTTTTTTAATGCCAGAGCAGTCTTGGATGGATGATTATTCTTGCCAAGTTCTCCTTTTACTCCGTGTGCCCTGTATTTTCAATAATGCATTGTTACATGCCTTTATTTGTTTTGCGAGTTCAAGTAGGCAAGGACAAAAAAAATTGTTTCCCTTTCTAGCTAGAAACCTATCTACCTAGGAAAAGTTTCATTATTAGAAGGCAAGTGAGTTTACTTCAGCAGTTAAATGTTAAAGCATGGGTCTGATTTTATCTCCCTGATACTGTGCTAAGATTTTTCGGTTTTCTGGTAGACATTTTCTTTTTCATGCTGGTGAATGCAGCTTGCTGCTTCTTCTCCTCCTCCCAAAATTTTGCATTGGTGAGGAACTCTTTCCAAAAAGATCCTGTAGCTTAGTCATATTCTTTTTCAGTGAAACATAGCATGAGCAGGGACAAACCATGCGTTTATTCCTTCTGTGCAAAGAGCACAAAGCAGTCTGTAATCAACCCACCAAGACTATGGATTTTAGTTTATAAAGTACTTGAAAGGGGCTCAAATAACCTTAACTTTTATTCCCTGTTCTACTTCTAGCCTGCTAGATGCTAGATGCCCCTGAGCAGGCACATCAACTGTGCTTCATTTTCCCCACCTGTAAACCAAGGATCATGAAATGATGATTGCCTCCATAAAGCTCTTTCATATCTCCAGTACTATGAGATGGAAAGTGCTATCAGAGAACCAACCTTCCCTCATTCCATCCTTCTGTCCTTCCATCCTTCAGTCTTTCCTCCCTTTCCTACTTACACAGTCTTTGTCATCTATGTTCTTTTTGCTGTTACAGCACAGGACTTTGTATCTGATTCTGAAATCACTAATTTTTTGATGATTTAAGGGAACTGAATCACACCTCTGTCAAACTAACCAGCAAATACAAGAAACCCAAAGAGCAAATGTGAAATATGAGTAAATAGGATCTTTTATTTCCACTTCTCTGTATGTAGGTTAAAATATTTAATCTGATGCTGATGAGTCATTAGAACATCACTGAAATGGATAGGTACCTGCCAAACTCCTACTTTATTACCAAAATATTAAAAGCAAACTGAAATAGAAAAATTTAATTTGCTTCCTACACATCGGTTATCAGGCAGTGAAAAGCTGTAGCACATATATCCCCTAACTTTACATACTTAAATGCCTACATCTAAACCTAGACTACCTTACAACCCACAGGAGAAATATACACCTTCCACAGGGATTTACCAATACTCTCTAAGGCACCTGGAAAGTCTGAGGACAGGAGAGTCATATCATGTAATGTACTCCTAAGAGCTGAGGGAGAGAGACCTAAAAAAGTTGATCACAGTGACAAACACTAAGGATTCACTAGGGATCCCCTCCACTAAAGGATGGGGATGGGTTGGCTGAGAAGCTGGATTCCAGGAAAACATCTCAGTTAGGGTTTCAGCTGCCTCTGCCCATCAACTCCCTCCCCACACTGGGCATTTGGATTATGAAGAAGCCCTTATGCAAGCATCACCTCATTATGTACCACGATAGATGCCCCACAAGGGAGCTCTCCTTGAATTTCTTGCAAGCCGTAGTGACTCAGGAACAACTATGTTGACACTTTCATTTATTGACCATTTCCAGCAAAGAGTGACTAGCAAGATTAATATTTTTCACTGCTGCCACAGAAAATGTAGTTCACTTAATAGTCAGTTCTTGGAAAGCTGACACATGTATACCCAATAAAGCTCTAGAAATTGTTGCTCTTTGATGGCACAGCCTTCCATGACACATAATTTTATTCTTGGCCTACTGGTCAGAAAGTGAAGGCAGGGCGTTAGTGAGTGAACATTGAGAGATCCAGATTCCAAATATTTTCACTGCAGATTCAAAAAACATTAGATGCTTGGTCAAGGCTTAAAAATAAAATGCCCCATGAACAAACATGTACATTTGATTCAGTCTATAGGAAAAGATACTGCAGGTTTCCAGTCCTTCCCATTTTGTATTGAAGTGGTCCCTTGGTCTTTAGCCAATCTGCACCTTTTATGATGTCCAAGAATTGATTTGCTCAAAGTTATTCATTTCCCTCATTAAACAGTACTAAAAAGGTAAGTCAAACCCACAAGACCACACACGTTGGCATTCAGACATTAAATACACTTTGCACAGCTGGCATGATCACATAAATTAATGTTTGCTTCCATCTAGTGGGTGGAAGTAGAAATTGCATATAGGAGAACCCTTATGCAAATTTATTTTGCAATGAGTTGTGGGTAATATACAGAAGGTTTTTTCCTTCTTTAAGCTGTACGATTTCATGTCTGGTCTAGGTTCTTCACAATGTATTCATTAAATATAGTGCAATGTTTTCATTTAACCTTGATCTACAACCTCATCTCTGGGCCATTTTTGATTCACCATGGCTGTCACTCTTGGAAGAAATCGAAAGATGAGGAAAGGGTTGATAAACTTAATTATCTAACTGTCATGTCACAGAGGGCTGCTATAGCAGACTAAGCATGCATACTAGCAGGAGGACTGGTTTCCGTGATGAAGAGGTCTTATGCAGGTCATGATCTTACTGGAAGGGCAGTGTAGTATAATATTTGGACACTGGCAGCAGAAGAATGAGATATGGACTCTGTTTTGCTCTCAGTTTTCCTATTAGACTTCCCTGTGACACTGAATAGTTTTAAATAGATCAGAAAATGGCACTAGAAGGAATTCTCTGCATCTTCAAGAATAGTCCCCTTAGTCATAGAATAGAGAGTAGTCCTCAGCGGTCAAAAAGGCAACTACTTCATACTATTAATGGATAACTAGCCACATTGCCCTGTAATATTCTTTCAATGTAGTAGTGAACATCCCAAATTCAAAGTAATAAGATGCCTTATGAAGAGAGATAGGATGAGCAATGAAAACTAATAGTATTCCAAGTCTTAAAAGAATATCTTAAGTAGCATTCCTAAAGGATCCTGGGAAAGGTACCATGGCCCACATGATGTGGGAAGAAACACTTATGTCTAGAAAAATGCAAGACGTGCTCAGACTTTGAAGGACGGACATGAAGACTGATGAATATGGAGGCAGTGCAGCTGGGAACCAAAGAGTAGGTCAAAAAGAGCACCTGGATTGTCCTCTTCTGTGTACCCAGATAAGATGAAGGTGATATTCAAACCATCCAATTTAGGTACCTGACTCCAGGGTACAAGACCTAAAATACAGGTACTTACCTCCCAAACAAGGATGAGAATGGGCATAAACCTCAGATAGATACTTAGAGTGATTCAGTTCATGAAAAATTAAACACCTACATAGAATCATAGAATCATAGAATGGTTTGGGTTGGAAGGGACCTTAAAGATCATCCAGCTCCAACTCCCCTGCCCTGGGCAGGGACACGTTCCACTAGACCAGGTTGCCCAAAGCCCCATCCAACCTGGCCTTGAACACTTCCAGGGATGGGGCATTCACAACTTCTCTGAGAACCTGTTCCAGTGCCTCACCATCCTCATAGTGAAGAGTTTTTTCCTTATATCTAATCTAAATCTACCCTGTTTCAGTTTAAAGCCATTACCCCTTGTCCTATCACTACATGCCCTTGTAAAAAGTCCCTCTCCAGCTTTCTTGTAGGCCCCCTTCAGGTACTGGAAAGCTGCTATAAGGTCTTCCCCAAGCCTTCTCATCTTTGGTTGAACCCCAACTCTCTCAGCCTTTCTTCACAGGAGAGGTGCTCCAACCTTCTGACCATCTTTGTGGCCTCCTCTGGACTTGCTCCAACAGCTCCATGTCCTTCTTATGTTGAGGCCCCCAGAGCTGGATGCAGTACTCCAGGTGGGGTCTCACAAGAGTGGAGTAGAGGGGCAGAATCCCCTCCCTCGACCTGCTGGCCACGCTTCTTTTGATGCAGCCCAGGATATGGTTGGCTTTCTGGGCTGCAAGCGCACATTGCCAGCTCATGTTGAGTTTCTCATCAACCAACACCCTCAAGTCCTTCCCCTCAGGGCTTCTCTCAATCCATTGTCCACCCAGTCTGTATTTGTGCTTGGGATTGCCCTGACCCAGGTGCAGGACCTTGCACTTGGCCTTGTTGAACTTCATGAGATTCACATGGGCCCACTTCTCAAGCCTGTCAAGGTCCCTCTGGATAGCATCCCTCCCCTCCAGAGTGTCAACCACACCACACAGCTTGGTGTCATTAGTAAACTTGCTGAGGGTGCACTCAATCCCACTGTCCACGTCACCAACAAAGGTGTTAAACAGCACCTGTCCCAATACCGACCCCTGAGGAACGCCACTCGTCACTCACTGGTCTCCACTTGGACATTGAGCTGGTGACCGCAACTCTTTGAGTGTGACCATCCAGCCAATTCCTTATCCACCAAATGGTCCATCCATCAAATCCATGTCTCTCCAATTTAGAGACAAGGATGTCATGCGGGACAGTGTCAAATGCTTTGCACAAGTCCAGGTAGATGACTTCAGTTGCTCTCCCCTTATCCACCAATGCTGTAACCCCGTGGTAGAAGGCCACCAAATTTGTCAGGCATGATTTGCCCTTAGTGAAGCCATGTTGGCTGCCACCAATCACCGCCTTATTTTCCATGTACCTTAGCATAGTTTCCAGGAGGATCAGCTCCATGATCTTGCTGGGCACAGAGGTGAGACTGACTGGCCTGTAGTTCCCCAGGTCTTCCTTTTTTCCCTTTTTAAAAATGGGGGTTATGTTTCCCCTTTTCCAGTCAGTGGGAACTTCACCAGACTGCCACAACTTCTCAAATATGATGGATAGTGGCTTAGCAACTTCATCCACCAGTTCCCTCAGGACCCACAGATGCATCTCATCAGGTGCATGTTTCATGAGGTAAAATGTTCTTTCCACTCAGTTGATCCTACTGACTAGATTTGCAGTGAATGTGATGCAACCTGAGACTCCTTGCTCACATGAGCTGCTGTGATGCAATTTAGTTACCTAACCATGTGTGTCTTACAATGTTTGAGAGACATGGGTTTCAAAGAGGTCCACGTGGGGCTTACAGATTGGACACAGGACCTACAAGACATTTTGAACATTCAGGAGCATCAAATGGAATATGTCGGGATGTGTCAACTGCCACTAAACCCCTACATTTAGACAAGCGAATCTTCTCCCTACAAGCCAAACTTAGTTATTTTAAACTGCAAGTTAATGTCTGTCTCAGGTTACAGCTGAGTAATATGGAATACAGTCTTGGCCTGTCCCTCACCAGCAATGACTTTGTCATGGCAACACCCATAGGAACTAGGAGGCAATGAATATGCAGAATCCTTGAAGCTAAATAAGGGAAGGCACCTGCTCCTGTCATAGCGGGGGTGCGGAATACAAGAGATAGATTAAAATATTCCATTATTTGGGAAGAAATGTCCTATGCCAAAGTAAAGAACACAGAATAGATGCAGTATTCTCAGAAATCATGAAGATCTCATGCAGTTTTCTTTTTGGAAAACAGTTGGATTTTTTCTGTTAAAAGAACAAAACCTTTTGATGGGGAAATTTGCTACCGTCATCTAGACATTTGATTCTTTCAGTTCCAGGAGGAGAAGGGTGATAAGAACTCAATAATCAAACCATTTGACATACAAAATGGAAACAGCCGGTCTGCATGACTATGTGTTTGCAGTATAGTACCTCTGAAACATAGTAGCTAATCCGAAGCACCAAACTGAACTGTGACTTAACAAATGTATAACATCACAATGTAATACAACGCTTAAGAAAAACAAAACAAAACAAAAAACTTTGCAACTCACTCCTGCTTGATATATTTTCAAACATCTCCAGAGCTACAGAGATTCTCTATTTCATTTCTTGCTTGTTTGTTTCTTGTCAGGAGATGTATTTAAATAACAGTTATATGTTTTCTAAGCCAAATTTTGTGAAGTTCCTAATTGGTTCTCTAATGCGATGAAAAGAAAGACAAATTTATTGAAAGCTTTGAAGTGAGAACTGGATTTATCCTGTGTAACTTTAACCACCAGAAATGTATGCCTGTGGTCCAAAGCAGTCATCTAGGTTTCCTTAATAGTCAGTGAAGTGAGTGAGAGGCATCTCATTCCAGCTATTTTGGACACCTCTGCCAGGACAGGATGACTCATAATCTGGAAGTATCCCTCCCTCTCCACTGATTGTAGAAGGAGACTTGATGATTTGCTCAGAGTAGATACCTAACTCTGAGATGGTTAAAGTTAGGTGAGATGAAGTTCACCTCTTTTCTCCTCAGCCTTTGGGGAGAACACGAGTTTTGGGCATTATGCCATAGTCTTTTGTGGGAAGTCATATGTTGTTTCTACCTGAACTTCACAGTTTCTGGAAAAGGGGCCAGCTCTCAACTAAGCAGCACAGGATTGACATAAAGCCAAGTCCTTCTCACCAGGAGTTATTAACTTAAGCACAGCATCAAGGAAACCTCAGCAACATTGCTTTCAGATCAGAACACAGATTTCTCCCATGTGCTTACAAAAGATAGGGAGAGCTACACTCTACTATTGTTTGGAGCTACTATCTGTAGGCTCCTGCAGTTGGAGACACTTGCTCCTCCTGACCGTGGCTTAGTGGAACTAATGCACTAAGCATTAGTGCGGATCTTTATGTGAATTGTCCTCTAGAACAATTTGTCTTGCTGTTAACTGCAAAGACTCCACAGTAACGTTATTTTCACTAGATTAAAAGTAACTTCTACGGTTTCCCATTATTAACAAAGAAGGAGAAGATAGAGTAGATAGCAAAAGAATATGGATAAGGTCAAATTTCAAAGTTCATGATTTATTTTTTCACATCATTGTGATTGGTTTTGGTTGGTTTTCTTGCTAAGCAACCGGAAAGAGAAGACTTGAATGTTGGACTGAGAACAGTAATGGATGAAACTCACATAATTCATGCCATTTTGATAGGTAGTCACTGTCAAATCTCATCAGCATGAAGTTATATTTTGACCTTTTTTTCTTTATTAATCAGTAATACTTTTTTTCTAGAAGCCAGAGAAAATGTTCTGCAATGTGTGGTTGTAAAATGTCATAGCCTTCTGAAACCAAGGATGCAGAAGCATTGTGAAGGTATTTGGGATTCCTTTTCTTTCTTTCAATGCAGCATCAAACTTCACAAGGGCTAGAAGCAGACATAGCTTTGCTGTTGTATGCCGCAATGCTCACAACCACACTATTTACCTTGGTCTGGAAGTTATTTTCCTCTTTGTCAGACTGATTTCAGCTTTCTTTGGTATACGAGCCATATTTTATCTGCTGACATAACTGTACATAGCTCACCTACCAGTTCCCTGTAGCAGAGTGAACTTTCCTGTCCCTGCCTTGCTATGTGGCTTTGTTTGCTGAGGACTGAAATCCTTCAGTCGAACAAAACTTTTTAGGCTTGTTACAGGGTGACCTGATGAAACCCGATGACCCGAGAGAGACAGAGTGGTCTAATGCCACTTTTGGGACTTGAAATTGAGACCACCTACAGGTGTAAACTGTTACAGCTTCCTCACATCCCAGGAATTTATTCTCTCACTTGGAATTTTTTGGTACTTGAATAATTCTTTTCTTGGGCCCTTTCCTGCAAAACCTTAATAAGAAGTCTGCATATATTTCAATCAGGTAAGCTTTTTCAGAGTTCCCTTAGTTAAAAGCCACTGTTCCCATCCCACAACTTCCTGTAACTGTAGGAAAATAAATAGAGGTGTCTAGTTTTATTTTAGTCACTGTGGGGTATCTTGCCTGGTTTCCAGATGCTGCTCCAGAAAGGAGTGGGTCACATGTAGGTTAGGTGAATAGCTCTCGAGGCTCAATCGTCTGCATTGACTACAGATGTAATTTATTGCCTAAACACAGATGCTTTATCCCATTTGAGGTAACCTGGCATAGCCAAGGCATTTGCACAGACCTGCCTCTAATGCGGGATTCACAGGAGACCCATGCCCTACTGAAGATGCAGCTAGTAGCCAGGAGGGTTATCCCATCTGAGATGCCAGGAGGCCATCTCAGATGGGACAAGGCGCAACTGAGTCAAGTCTGTAATCAGTATAACCAGTGGAGCTTAGAAAGCATCTCTTCTCACCTAAGGGAGAATGATTTGGCCAGAACAATGACTTTTTGACTCCAACTACTGTCTAATGGTCTAATGCTGTATGAGAAACTCCTGAGTATCCCACAAGACACCCACAAGAGCTGGCAGCTCTGACACAGGAGGTTCAGGATATGAACGCCTTTCTCAAGCAGGCATCTGGACAGCAGGTAGAATATTTCACAGCACTTAAAATGACATTAGATATCTATGTATAAGCAACTGAATCTTGCAAAAAATCTGCATTCACTATAATGGGAATTTAGACCCACATATAGATACAGCTCACATACAGACAGACATCTCAATGTGCCTTAACCTGCAATTTGAATCACATGACAAATGCTGGGAAATTTACCCCCTCTTTCAGGGGTTTTCTCTGCTGGCAAGCTTCCCTTGAAAATGTGTAGTTTGTTTCCCGTTTGAACTTGTCTGGCTTCAGCTTCTACAAGTGGTTTTCATTTTGTCTTTTTTCCATCTAGACTGTAGAACGCATCGTTAGCCAATACTGTGTGCCTGTAAAGGTGCATAGGCGTTATAATCAAGTCAGCTGTCAATCTCCTTTCATAGACTGAGTAGATTAGGCTCTAAGTGAATAAATTATTTTCTGTAGTCCTCACTTCTTTCTTCATAACTCTTGTGAAATACAAGAACTGTAGACAGGAATACAGTGCTTTGTTGACATAAAGGGCCTCTCCACTGCATGATCAACAGAACAAACAGAGAGCTGAGCAGAAGAAGAAAACAAGAAAAGGCAAGAACATACAGGAGAGAATCAGTTCAAGTACTGGAGCTGAAATAGACCAGAAGGGTAAGGAAATTAATCATGGGTAAGGTAAACAGGCAGGTCATAAACAGGAATCCCAAGACAACTGCAACAATAGAGCCAAAATTCTCCCCTGTGCAATGTTTGGAAGATAAATGCTTTCCATCAATGGCCCAGGAAAAAAACTAAGATGTAATAGTATAAAAATAGCGTGTCCAGAGAAGGGCAACGAAGCTGGTGAAGGGTCTGGAGCAGAAGTCTTATGAGGAGCGGCTGAGGGAGCTGGGACTGTTTAGCCTGGAGAAAAGGAGGCTGAGGGGAGACCTCATCGCTCTCTACAACGACCTGAAAGGAGGGGGTAGAGAGGTGGGGTCGGTCTCTTCTCCCACGTAACAAGTGATAGGATGAGAGGAAATGGCCTCAAGTTGTGCCAGGGGAGGTTTAGACTGGATATGAGGAAATTTTACTTCACTGAAAGGGTTATCAAGCATTGGACCAGGCTGCCCAGGGAAGTGGTGGAGTCGCCATCCCTGGAGGTATTTAAAGGACGTTTGGATGAGGTGCTTAGAGACATGGTGTAGTGGTGGTCTTGGTAGTGTTAGGTTTACGGTTGGACTCGATGATCTTAAAGGTCTTTTCCAACCTATACGATTCTCTGATTCTGTGATTCGCTGAAAAAGTCTGGTCTGTTCATCCTTCAGGACAAAAACTTCTGCTTAAGTGGTTAGGAGCAAAGAAAAGGTTGTTTCATTGTACTCTACTAATACTCCCAAGAAGAATTTGCATCCACTAATGCTCCTAAGAAGAATTTGGATCTGAATTAGGGGGGTCTCAAGTGGTCCATATACTGGTTCTGAAAGTATTCCTAGTTGTTCGTGTTCCGGAACTTATTAAGACCTCTTAGATGAAGTTTTTATCACCAGACATCCATAGGTCAGTCCTAGTTCTGCTAGCTGAGCTGTGGCTGTTATAATACCAGAGGCTTTATGGTGAGTATACAGAAACATCCTGTTGCAGAAGATTGAGGGCGAAACACTTTTCTAGAAGGAAATAGTGAAAACATGCAGTGAAAGCAACTTTCACCTTCCACCATTCCCTTTTCTCTGCTTCTGCTTTGGATGAGCTGACGAAGAGACTGTATCCTGAAGTAGACAAAAAGGAAATCGTCTTCCAAGAAGAGAGTGCAATGACCAAGACAGACCCAGAAACTAAGAAAAATTGTCTAAGGAAGCAGGCTGGGGCAGGAAGGAAAGCACAAGATGGGAATGATTATCCATAAGTCGAGAGAGACAACCAACAAAAGAAAATATCTACTCAGAGAAGGAAAGGAAGGTTTTCAGACATTCAAATAGGTTGTTTTAAAAAAACAGCTCTAGTTTGAGGGAGAAGGGAGTCAGGAAGGTAGCAGGAATGGATGTGCCCTCCGAGACGATACTCCACCACCAGCTCTGAGGAGCTCCACCTCTACCTTATGTTTCATTGTTCTCTTTATTTGTTCTTAGAGCTTGGGTGAGGAGCCGTTTGGTGCTATTTCCAAGCAGAAGAGAGGGATACGCTACCTCTCAGAAGCTCTCCTGCCTTAAGGCATTTTTCTTCTTGCAGTCCTAGTAAAGTCCTCCCTGTTGACAGACAGAAATGTCTGTTAATAAAAATACCTAAAGCACACGCTAACACAGTTAATAGAGACAGGTGGAATGCAACGTTCATCCTGAGAGCTAATCTAGATATGTTGACCATCGTTTTTTTTGTTCATTTTATTATCTGCTTTTTCCTCTCGCTAACCTGAGCTGAAACACTTCAGTAGAAGCCTGGGAGTATACTGGGCATCAGAGATGAAGCAATCAAAAATGTGTTTAGTTTATCCATTTTTTAACTAAGATAGTAATAAGAACATTAAACTCTCCAGTTTCTTTTGTATAGAAATCTGCCAGGCCCACAAAAATAATCAACAGTGTTAAAAGAACAGATGGCAACCATAATATATCCAGCAGTCCAGATGCAATGAATTCTATAACATTCTTATTTCATTTTATAAGGCCACAAAAGCCCTCTATAAAATCAACCTTTATTTTTCCATGCTGAAGCCAAATAGTGCATAAATAGCTCGAGACGTATCAAGAGACGCGGGGAATATGGGGTTTCTTTCTCTTTATAAAAAAGTGTTGGTTTGTCCCATTATGGATGTTTAAATGGGTCCCAAACAGAACCTGAGATACTGTCCTGCCATGCCTCTGAGCTGATTCTCACTGGCAGACGGTTGCTGAATGTGGGAGTCGTGATATATATTGTGGGAGATATACAGGCACTACGTCCAGTGGAAACTCCACATGAATGGTGTACAGTTAGACCTGGTTAGGTCACACTGCCCAGAAGGACAATGGAGAGAGGAACTTGGTTGCAGGTCACTGGGTCTTCTGCAGGTATAAAGACCGGGTGAAAGATCATCGTGATGGTTCCTGTCATGCCTCTGCTACTTTTATGTAAGCATGCATGGGTAGGAAGCTTATTTACATCTGGTGTGGAAAAATATGAGCTATTGAACATGAATACTCATGATAAATCAAGATAGAAAGATAAAATTAAAATGAAGTGCATGCTAAAAATCTAGAAAAAGACATCCAGCTTATATCATGAAAAATAAGAGTGACCATTCTGAGTCTGACTGAATTCTTGTAGTCTGTCATCCTGCTCCCATCAGTGACATGCAGCAAATGGTTTAGGAAAGAGTATAAAGAACAGGACACACATGGATTGATACTTCGCCCAGGACACCCCTTCCTTACACACATGGATGCACACACACACGTGCAAACAGAGCTTCTGCGAATTTGTTGCTGAAGGAGCTATGTGAACCACCATTTGTAGCTGTATCTTTGCATCCAAAGGTTCTTGAAGAGTTTTGCTTCCCTAAACATATCTGATAGAATTTTGAATCCACAGATATTTTTGGATGCTGAAGTGTGTTGCAGCAATATATCCTTTTGTTTGTTTAAGATTTTCTTCTTGATTAGGTGTGCCACAGCACTTCTACTATGAGAATAATGACTAATTCCACAGTCACCTTTTCTACAATATCGTGATTCTGTGATCTCTGCAGTATGCTTCTCACAAACCTGTTTTCCAGGCAGAAGACAACAATTCTGTTTATTTTCTTCTCATATGGAAACTATTCCATAGCCATAACATTTTTACATCCATTATACATTTCTGAGAGTGGGCAAAGAGATATATTCAAGTATTCAAAACACAGAGACACTATCCATCCTTACAGGAGCATAACCAGGTTATTCTGTCTTGTTATCTGGTCTTTTCCTAACTATTCCTAACAACCTCGTTGCCTTTTTTGACAGTCCCTGGCCTATGAGCAAATTTTGGTCGTAGATTTCTCCACAAAGATCAGTTTCCTGAATGGTAAAAGCTACCAGAATCCATCAGCATTTATGGATATTTAAAA